>NC_134400.1:51055263-51269508 GCF_050003625.1 Haematobia irritans
AAGTACATAAGAAACGTTGACTCTCATCAAGTGTACATTTTCAGTGTAAACTAGTATTATTGACGTGTTTATTAACCGATATTGTTCAAATTTTGTGCATCGAAATATTTTGTGAGTCCCGTAAACCTTGCAAAATATCAGCAAATAAGGAGTGACCACAGAGTTCAAAATATTACCCCGAGTTACGTCAAATTTTGCAAAGATGCATGCCAAACTTGGTGAAAATCGGTTCAGATTTATGTATAGCTCCCATATATATATGTATGTATGAATTGGCGAAATAGGATAGACCGTTTCATAGTCTAGACCCATTTGCAATGGATTTTACTTCAATTGAGTTGATATTTTATACAGAGGATAGATTTATACAAGATTTATGCAAATGGATGTAGAGTTGGATAGACCTATATGTGTACCGATCGAAGTTGCCACAGTTGATAGAACTCTATCAAAAGTAGCAGATTTTTACTGTTTGGTAGATTGGTAAAAAGAAAAATACTATCCTTAGGAACAAAATTTTAGACAAACGAAATTCCCCTTTCTTACAAAGTGTTTCCTTGTAGACACAAACAAACCCAAATTTATGATATGCGATTCAACGATTGTCTCTAAATAATTCTTTTTATTTGCCTTTATAGAAAGTTCTTTAGCGGTAAAAGAAAACTTTGCTTGTCTAAAATTTCGTGCCTCAGAAAAGAAAACTTTTCTTTCAGTGATGGTCGATTTTACAAAATATTTCTCTCCACCTAAGAGGTACATCACAAATCTTCTATACCAAAAAGGCTTTAATGAAATTTTCTCTAGAAATAGAATTTTGACAAAATTTTGTATAGAAATAAACATTTAACAAAATTGTTCATGCAAGTAAAATTTTGACAACATTTTCTATAAATATAAAACTTTGACAAAATTTTGTATAGAAATAAATTTTTGACAAAATTTTCTGTAGAAATCAAATTTTGACAAAATTTTCTATAGAAATAAAATTTTGACAAAATTTTCTATAGAAATAAAATATTGACAAAATTTTCTACAAAAATAAAATTGTGAAAAAATTTGCTATTAAAATAAAGTTTTGACAAATTTTCTATAGAAATAAAATTTTTAACAAAATTTTTCCTAGAGCAGATTTTGTCAAAAAATAAAGTTTTGACAAAATTTTCTGTAGGAATAAAATGTTGACAAAAATTCTACAGGAATAAATTTTGTTTAAAAGAAAATTTTTAAAAATTTTTTGGTATAGAAAATCTTCTATTTATACCAAAAAGTTTTAATAAAATTTTCTCTAGAAATGAAATTTTGACAATTTTTATACCCACCACCATAGAATGGTGACGGGGGTATAATAAGTTTGTCATTCCGTTTGTAACGCATCGAAATATCGATTTCCGACTATATAAAGTATATATATTCTTGATCAGGGAGAAATTCTAAGACGATATAACGATGTCCGTCTGTCTGTCTGTCTGTCTGTCTGTCTGTCTGTCTGTCTGTTGTAATCACGCTACAGTCTTCAATAATGAAGCAATCGTGCTGAAATTTTGCACAAACTCGTCTTTTGTCTGCAGGCAGGTCAAGTTCGAAGATGGGCTATATCGGTCCAGGTTTTGATATAGCCCCCATATAAACCGACCTCCCGATTTGGGGTCTTGGGCTTATAGAAATCGTAGTTTTTATCCAATTTGCCTGAAATTTTAAATCTAGAGGTATTTTATGACCATAAAGAGGTGTGCCAAAAATGATGAGTATCGGTCCATGTTTTGGTATAGCCCCCATATAGACCGATCTCCCGATTTTACTTATTGGGCTTATAGAAACCGCAGTTTTTATTCAATTTACCTGAAATATGAAATCTAGAGGTATTGTAGGACCACAAATACGTGTGCCAAAAATTGTGATTATCGGTCCATATTTTGGTATAGCCCCCATATAGACCCATCTCCCGATTTTACTTCTTGGGCTTATAGAAACCGCAGTTTTTATTCAATTTACCTGAAATATGAAATCTAGAGGTATTGTAGGACCACAAATACGTGTGCCAAAAATTGTGATTATCGGTCCATATTTTGGTATAGCCCCCATATAGACCGATCTCCCGATTTTACTTCTTGGGCTTATAGAATTGGAAATTGGAAATCTAGAGGTATTTTCGGGCCATAAAGAGGTGTGGCGAAAACGGTGAATATAGGTCAATATTTTAGTATAGCCCCCATAAGAACGATCTCCCGATTTAACTCGGATTAAGTTTTTATCGGTCCATTGGTAATGCCTCCATTTAGACCGACTTCACTTCTTGAGGGTATAGAAGCTGCACTGATCATGAAAATTGCTTGAAACTCAATGTAGAATTTCCAGATTTTACTTCTCGGGTGAAAATCTACAGATTTAAGATTTCAAATCAAGACGTTATTTTATAATTTTCTTGCACACTTACAAGAGATGTTAATGATTCCTCTAAAACTCAAACAAAAATGGCTCTTATAAATCCAGAATCTGATATAGTCCTCATAGGTGAAATTTATCTTCGGGAAGTGTCCTCAAGTCCTCAAGCCCTCCTGAAATTTCAAAGGAAACCCTAATATTTGGTTCATGGTGGTGGGTATTTAAGATTCGGCCCGGCCGAACTTACTGCTGTATATACTTGTTTATAAATTCAATATTAAGTCAACATATTTAAAAATTGTAATTTTCGTTTTAGGTCATACTATCAAAGTTCATTATGGGTTAGAATTTTTCCTTTGTTAGGCAAGCTAAATATACACATTTATAATTCAATTTATAATTATAAATTTTCGGTATTAGAAGTGATCATAAAATTTCTTCTAAAATTAAATAATAGATAATTTCTTACGAAGAAACATTTTTTTATTTACACAAAGATGTTATCAAAAACTGCAAAATAAGATTTTTTTGTTAGTTTTTTGGTAAGATTTTCTTTAAATTTTGGTAGATTATTTTTGTGCTTGAATCCAAAGATTTTGGCCATCGAGCCAAAGATGCGGCTTCTTTTAAATAAAGACCGTTTTTAGGGAGTTATCTTGCTTGAGATCTGGGCTTTATAAAATTAACGCCTTTAACGGAGGGACGCAAATTTTAAACATTCGTATCCTTAACTTAACTAGAGCAAATATAATGAACCTTCTTGTAAATAAAGTTTCTTTATTTCACCGAAATTTGTTCTTAATGTTGTGGTAATAGTATGTTCTAAAATTAAGTTTGCATAATCCTTCATATTAGGGCAATATTTTTTTAGTGTACTGGTTTAGTATATCATCACCCTTAAGTGGGTTTGATGTAGAAATGAAATTTTTAGACGATAAAGTGTTTGGTGATATTGTGGGTGCATTTTCCCCACATTCCTTGGTGGCGTATGCGCTTAATCAGCTACTTAATATCTTAAACAATGGAGTAATCGATCCGACACGCAATGAATACACACATACTGAAAGAACCATAACGAAGGTTCTGTTCAAAATGACCTTTAACTACCACCAAGAACAGTTTCCTTAATTAGACACTAAGGACCTTAAAGGTTCGTCAAAAGTATTTGGTTATCTCTGAAAAGAAACTATTGTCTAAATTACCCTGAGATAGGAAACAAAGGCAACCCACATTAGAAAAGTTACATATTTATGTAAATATTTTGTTTCTACTTAGCATTTTCTCTATAGAAGCTACAGTCCAATGGTGAGGTATTGTACCTCTTATATTGCCATTTGCACGTAACTTGTTTTTTTTTTTCATTTGATTCAATATATTGGCATGAACTTTGTACTGATACGAATTTTCTCATGTCTGTCCGTGGTTGCGGTGGACAGCAGGTGTTTTGTTTCTCCTTTCATCGCTACAGAAGCTATCGTAAGCAGTAGGACATAAATAGTTTGTCATTCAATTTTTAGCACCCCTTACTACCCATACTAGTCATATCCTATACAGTGTATAGGATATGACAACAATATGGGGAAATCATCATTTAAATTCTGTGTGGATATTCTGGGCATATTTGCTTAAATCGAAATGACATATATATGGAGGCTATATCTAAATCAGAACCGAGTTGGCTGATATTTTGCAAGGTTTACGGGACTCACAAAATTTGAACAAGATAGGTTAATAAACACGCCAAAAATGACTAAACCGGTAGTAATATATATGGCAGCTATATATACATCTGATAGGGATCGTCTTTGTGTTGAAGTAAGCCCTTATGCCAAATTTGAGGACGATCGCACTTAAACTGCGAGGCAGACAGACAGTCAGCAGACAGATAGACGGACACGGCTAATTCTACAAAACTTCTTGGCGTTACACACAAATGTACAAACTTATTACACCCTGTACCACACTACACAGTGAACCCACCAGAGAAGAAAGAAACGCAGATGTCACGCCGATTTCACAAATATAAGTCAACACGAGTAATATCCGTCAAATTTATTAGACAAAATATTTTCTTTCACTTATGTTATTAAAGAAAATTATATAGTTTGAAGGAAAAAATTGAAGTTTAAAATTGAAAGAATGTCTTTAGTACCATACAAAGTTCAAGATAAGTGCATTATTGGTAAAATTTACAAATTTTAAGAAATTCTGAATTATTTTGTGGGAGACACAAATTTAATTAATCTTTATTTTATTTTATTTTATTTTATTTTATTTTATTTTATTTTATTTTATTTTATTTTATTTTATTTTATTTATAATTTCATGAACTAAAATATAATTAAATCGACGTTAGTGCACCATAAGCGTAGGAAGGCCTCTGGGGAGGGGGCTTAGACCCCCCCCAGAAAAATTTTAGCCGCCCCCCAGAATTTGAAAACCTCTTTACGATTTTACATTTTTATAAAATTTAAACAAGTATATACTCGTACAACGCGCAACGTTCCACTAAAGACTTTCATGCACAAACGAATTACTTGGGATGTGGTAGAAATCTGATATTTATGAAATAAAGCTGTGGTTTAACTTATGATTTAGTTGAATAAAAAATAGTAATTGATATTAAAACTATTCTTTCATAAATTAATATCTTAATAATCAGAGATGGTCTGTATCAAACTTTTTTAGGTTTGCGACTGTCGCAAAGTTGTAAACGTCGTAAACGTCACATACGCGTCGTAAATGTAGAAAAAGTAAGAAAAGTCGCAAACTGAAAATACTTTAGTCGCGTCAGCTAGGCAGCGAAGACGATGGTATGTGCGAAGAAGTTTCAATTCTTAGGAATGTTCACAATTTTCGGTTTTAGCCCCCACATTTTCCCTATTGTCTTTTGCACGAGTACAGGGCAACCGTGGATTTTCTCGTCCTTTCTTAGCTTTAAGTTCAGTCTCCTGTCCAATATAACCTCAAGGTATTTTGCACACTCACCAACGGGAATTTCGATACCACCAAAGAAAATAGGCTTGACCATGGGAAAACTTTCACAAATTTCTGCACAAACTCACAGCGAATGCTGTCAAACTAAATTAAAAAATGTTCAGGATTTCTTCTATTCAAAATTTGGTTTTCTACAGTAGATTTACGACTTTTGCGACATACGTATTATACCGTTAAGGTGTGATCCGAATTCAATGTTTTGAATGTGAATTAAAAATTTTGTGATATTTTCCCAAATAAATAATTTGTATACTTTTTTATGATTTTGTTTGAAACGTTTTTTCAAATATTATCGATTTTTCTATAACGGATTTAGCATTTTTGTGGCAAAATTTTAATAATTTGTACCATTTTATTTATTCTTACTCTTTTTTTAAACTATTTGAAAAAAGAAAACAAAAAATTACGCATTAAAATATAAAAACTTGAAGTAAAAAACTTCCTGTGTAGTTAAAATAGTTAACTTCTTTGTGAAGACATTTTTGGAAGAGCTTTTAAAGTTGTGCCTTTAGAACAACTCCCAATTTTTTGCTGGGAAAAGATCAATGGATCAACCACAGAACTGGTACAGGACTAGTCCCTGGTGTGTATGGACCAGTGCCAGTTCTGATCAAAACGTATGGAAGGGACCGTCCACTTTAACATGGGTTTGTCATTGACGGAGTAAACTTACATTTTAGGACGCGTCTTGGACTCATCCCAATGGACACGTCCTGGGACAATTTAGCAGGAGCAACCCATAAATTTGGGCTCCTAATCGAACCCGAAATGAAAAAACAAAAGGTTATTCTGATAATTTTATTTCACTAAATGTGAAAATCGCAACTAACACAGGTACCAGTTCTGTGATAGGTCCGTCAGCGGCAATTTGCACCAATTTCCCGTAGGGTACTTTTAGTTGCTTTATTATAAATTGATTGTCGCGTTATTTTGATGTCTATTTCTTTATTCAATTTTATGAAATAAAACATTAATTGAACCTATAAGTTCAGTCTATAATGTTTTAGCTAGGGGGGCTATAGCCCCCCCTAGGAAAATTGTCTAGCTACGCTAATATAGTGCATTGAAAAAAATATTGTCGTAAGGCCAAAGATTTCATGTCCTTCAAATACGAATGCAAATTTTCCTTAGCATAGAAGACGTATTTCTCTAATATAAAGTTTTTTTCTTTGTCCAAAAGTCGATAACTTAAAAATGGGTATCATAACATAAAAGAAATTTTTTGGGGTAAGGTCAACTTGACTTAATTAATTTAGAAAAAATCTTTAAAATTAATTAAATTGGCTTCAAATTTGTTGTATTTTTGCATCTTGACTACAAAGCAAAAAATTGTTCAAAAATAGGACATGTGCTGTTCAATACTTTATTTTAAAGTCGTTTTTACTTGAAACTTATTTAGCATAATTTTTACTGGAAGTCGAGTCTTAATTTGGAAAATAAAGTTGTCGTTAACTCCTTTTTAAAAGACTTTGATAGTATATGAAGAAAAAAATCTGAAAAAATGAAAAATTAAAATTTGCTTCCTAGAAGTAAGAACACAAAACTCAAATTTAAAAGAGAATTGTGTCTTAAATGTATCCCTACTTGTATTCTCCGCTTCTTTGGCTCGGAATCAATACCAAAATTGTTAAAGTAAAGACAAAATCTTTGGAACCTAGCATGCTGTTTTGTTCAGTGTGAAATATAGGGTTGACTTTTTTTTTTTTTGAATGTACATATTGAGTCGAAGTAAGCCCTCATGCCAAATTTGAACACGATGGGACTTAAACTGAGAGCTGTACTTTGTACACAAAAATACATGAACAGACAGACGGGCAGACAGACAGACAGACGGACATCGCTAAATCGTCTCAGAATTTAAATGTATGGCGTTCGGTATACTAAGATAGGTCTTATATTGAAACTTCTTGGCATTACATACAAATGCACAAACGTATTATACCCTGTACCACGGTAGTGGTGAAGGGTATAATTATTACAATATTTATCCGAGCTTATTGGATAAGAAGATGAAGGGAATAAATACTATCAGGTTATTGAAATGCCAGATTCCAATCTACACAAGACTGAGTATACATATGTTTCATCGCTGGCTAACTCAAATTTCTTTAGTAGAAATCTGGCGGGGAGATATGATTCATTTTGGGTAAGAAGGAAGTATATCTTCTTATGAAAATTATATTGAGAATTATTCTTTCCAAATTGAATTATTTCTCATATAACTTTTTTTAAAATGTAGAAACCTATAAAAAAAAATTTGTTTCCAAGAATCAAGTATGCAAAATTGAGATGTGTGTCTTAAAGGTAAAAACCTATAAATTAAAATTTGTTTCCTAGAATCAAGTATGCAAAATTGAGATGTGTGTCTTAAAGGTAAAAACCTATAAATTAAAATTTGTTTCCTAGAATCAAGTATGCAATATACAAACTTAATTGAGATGTGTGTCTTAAAGGTATCCTCATTTCAATTATCCGCTTGCGTTGCATAGAAATCAATACGAAAATCATCAGTGTAATCCTTGGAATCGGGCAAGCTTTTTTCAGAGTGAGTTTAAAGCGTCGAAGTTCGATTCGGAAAGTAACCATGCTATATGATGCTATATTTTTCCCCCAGTAGCTGTATAGATCATTTGACAACCCCAATCCGGGTATAATTTGTTACTTTGTTTAAGTATACTTACAGTATGGCAAATGGGTATACAGCTAAATGACATGATGATGTCGTGTAAGAATATCTTTCTTTGAAAAGAAGAAAATCCAAGAAAAAAGTCGAAGCTACCCAAGTTATATTCTAAAAGAATGAATTGGCTTTCAACAAAATTAAATTCTACTTTTACTGTTTGAGGCAAAATAAATGAACCCATTGTTCGTGCTGGCCATAGCAATACAGATGCGTACACAAGAATATCTCGAAACAAAAGAAGAAATATCACAGCAAAGACAATGAGTTCAAGTACAAAATCACACAACTGTTATAAAATTCTTAAATTTATAATGGTCCGAAAATGGAAACCCTTTCTCCCCTTCGGCCACGAATTTGACAATTTATTTTCTTTAACCCTCCTTGCCTTTTTCCTTTTTGTTTTTTTTTTTTCGTTTGGTTTGGCCAAAATCACCACCGTCCCCTGCTGAGAACAGAGGATTCAAAAAAGCATTAACAACACTTTGACTTCCGTCCATAGCCATTAAGTGCAGAATATTTCTATTTTGATGTGGCTGTCGATGCGGCTGTTTCTTACGAAACCACATTTAAAAATTTCCGTAAAAGAATTTATTTTTCAACAGAAAGCTAATGGAATAAAATTGTATCAAAGTACCAAAGGACCCGTTTGGAATATTAATGCATAAGTTCGTTCTTCCCTTCTTAGCTTTTAGATCCTCTTACACTTGCCCTTTATTCACTCCTCCCACTTTGTTTTCGCACAAGTCACATTTGCCTGCTCACACCCTTCTTTGACAAATTCATACTCCTCAAATTGGAGAAGTCAGGGCAAGGGTTGCGTTGCTGTGACGTGCTGGGCCGGCCGGGAGGTCTCGACATGACTTGCCACAATGACATGAAGAGAAGAGGTCAGCACAAAAAACGTGACATATTTCAAAACGTTTAAACGCATTTTTTATAGTAGGGCTCCATTAAGGGATTTCATTGGGAGACTTCGTCTAATGTACACCAAGAAGGGGAATAGGGTATGGACTAAAGACGTAATATATTTTACCGGAAAGAAAATAAACTAATATATTGGTCCAATATCCGTCATTCTCTGGAAAAATATTGAAGAAAGTACAATGACACAAAGATTTTTTACTTGACAGAAGTTGAGAAGCTTTTCATTAAATGTGTTTTGTGCTTAAATTTAGGAATATATCTTTCCTAGAATCGGTCAGCACTCATTGACAAAAGAGAACTTCACCCTGTGGTACAACAATAGACTGAATAGTCGCCACTATACCGGTTTTAGTTAAAATTTCTCCAATATGAGAAAGCTTCTTTGACTTTAATTAGTTTTTCTGTACGTTAGTTTAATGAACTAAAAAACAGGGAAATAATAAAACGCAAATAAAGCATAGATATTTACTAAATTCGTATAAAATGCATCAGAATTTCATGAATTTAAATTTGTGCCCATCTTGAACTTCGTACGGCTCTAAAGATATTTTTGTAATTTTGAACTATTTGGCACAGATGTGCTCTCAATTCTAGATGCCCGATCGTTATTGCTACGGACCTCCTACTCTCCTTTAGTAGTTCTCCAGTGTATTTTCGTCACCCTTCTGACCATTGCATTGGTTCCATCGCTTTATGTGTCTTCCGTGTCCCGCGTTGCCTCTATAGGCTTTTTGTTCTCTAAGTTCACTTCCTTATGTGTCCTAAGTGTTATTGTCTGCTGATTTGCATTTACGTTTCCTGTTATCGCCCATATGATGGGGATTGTGCGGTATTCCGGGTAGAGGTGTGTCGTGACTAACGAAATTTTATTATACCCTCCACCATAGGATGGGTGGTATATTAACTTTGTCATTCCGTCGAAATATCGCTCTAAGACCCCATAAAGTATATATATTCTCGGTCGATCTAAGCATGTCTGTCCCTCTGTTGAAATCACGCTAACTTCCGAACGAAACAACCTATCTACTTGAAATTTGGCACAAGTAGTTATTGATGTAGGTCAGATGGTATTGCAAATGGGTCATATTGGACCACTTTTACGTATAGCTCCCATATCAACCGACCCCCAGATTTGGTTTGCGGAGAACAGCAAATTTCATCCGATCCGGTTGAAATTTGGTACGTGGTGTTTGTATATGGTCTCTAACAACCATGCAAAAATTGGTCCATATCGGTTCATAATTATATGTTATATAGCCTCCATATAAACCGACTCCCAGATGTGACCTCCGGAGCCTCTTGGAGGAGCAAATTTAATTCGATCCGGTTGAAATTTGGAACATGGTGTTAGTATATGGTCTTTAACAACCATGCCAAAATTGGTCTATATGGATCCATAATCATATGTAGCCCCTATCATTAGCTAGGTAATTTACTGGGGCACCTAATTGATATAAGGACAATTCTAGGATTGTTCTTATATTCAATAACTAATATCACATTATTCTCGTCATCGAAGGGGTTTAAACTCTTATTCGCACTTCTCAAAAGTAAATTTTAACCATAACGTACAACTCAATGACTAGTTACTAAAATTTTCTTGAAAGGGACGATTTTTCGTGAGTCATGAGACATTTCTGATCGTGTGTGTGAGACTTAAAAAGTTTTTAGTGCGTGAGTAAGGATTTTTTTTCGTGAGTCCCACAAAAAATATCGTGCCTGAGTAAAATTTTTCCGTTGTGAGTGTTCGTGAGAATGGGAAAAATCTACTCTTTCGATAATCATGATCTTGCATTCCAATACGGTTCGCGATCGCACAGTAATGTCTGTTCTTGCCTTCATTGTCCTTCTCTGTGTCTGGGTCCCCCACATATACGCCCATCCCGTCCTCTCACCCATCCATCGGTGTAACCCACTGGTATCTGCAGGGGTCTCATTCTCCCAGAACCAGCTCAATGGCTTCAGAATGTCGCACTCGTCAGATATGGTCACCTGAGCCCACCCATTTCACTTCCCAGTTATCCTTTGATGGTTCAATAAGTTGTTGTAACAGTATGGAGACGCTGAAATGATAATTTTTAAGGTGATGTTGACTTCGCTACGGCTTCATCATGATTATCGCGGGAGCCTGTTTTACATCATTATTTATGTTATCCGGACTTTTGATTGATTGTATGTAACGCCAAGGAGGAGCAGTCTGAGACCTAACTTTTAGTATATCGTCTTACGGTACGGTCACACTGGGCAAATATTTGCTCAGAAATCAAAAAAGAATCTGTCACCACAGTCAAACCAGCAAATCATTTTAGCTCATATTAAACATTCATCAGGATAGGAGTGTTTTCCGAAAACTATATCCAAATATTTCCCAAATGCTCCTGGAAAAAAATTGATACTAATTTTTGTCAAATATTTGTCTAGTGCTTAGAATTAAATTAAATTGAGTCGAATTAGTGATGTCCGTCTGTCTGTCCGTGTGTTCATGTATTTTTGTGTGCAAAGTAAAAAATCTGTTCAGATTTAGATATAGCTTCCATATATATTTATCACCGATTTGGACATAATTGACGTATTTATGAACCGACCCTTTCAAATTTCGTATATCTGAATGTTTTTTGAGTCCCGTCAAACATACAAAATTTCATCTAAATCAGTTCAGATTTAGTTATATCTTTCGCCCGATATGCACTTATATGGGTCACAATGCCAGATTTTCATATTTGTTTGGTTTAAATTTGGCACAAGAAGTACGTTTGACACAATTACCAAGTGTTCCAAGTTTGGTTGAAATCGATTTAGATATAGCTCCTAAATATATTTTTCGTCCAATTTACACTCTTATGACCACAGAGGTCAAAGTTGTGCTCCGATTTTCGTGAAATTTTTCACAAATAGTAGATTCAACATTTTAACTATGCATGTCAAATTTGAAAAATGTATATATCTCGCCCGTTATGGACCTCTAGGACCCATGAGGCCAAAGTTTCACCATGATTTGCTTAAAATTTTGTACAAAAAGTACAGCTGATGGTATCATCAAGTGTGCCCGGGACAGATTTATATATAACTTCCATATATATTTTACGTCCGATTTAGATTCTTATGTCCACCGTAGGCCAAAGTTTCATTCCGATTTACTTGGAATTTTTTACTGAGAATAGAATTAACATTTTACTAATTTATGTCAAATTTGGTTAAAAACGATTCAGATAAGGCTCCAATTTGTCCAAATATTGTGCCAAAACCAAAAATTGACCAATCTGCATAAAAAAATGTTTGGAAAACGTGTACAGAACACGTTTTTCTTTTGTTAGAGTTTTTTTGCTTCGAAAATTTTAAACTTTTATCACCAAAAAATTCGTTTGTTACAAAATTTTTATTTTTTCAATAAAAAAATATTTTTGAACCACCAATACAGTCCATTTCGTTTATATCAAGCACTGTTCTTTTCTGACTTTGTCTTTAATAATACAGTTTCATAGGAAAAATTTAATATATGAGTATGTAATGTTGAACAACTTTTCCGAATCTTCCGAACATATCTGGAATATATGTAGAAATATATGAACACATGCTACGTTCGCCTTGCTACTAGCAACCACTGCTCCACGGTACCCAACTAAATGCATGTCTCTGTTAAATAAAGTTTGTTTAATCGGCTCGTGGGCGCCGCAAGCTATGCTATATACATATATCTTATATGGAGAATTTTCTATTGATGACAATAACAGCTACATAGCTCAGTGGATACTGTGTTAGCTTACAAATTGCATGGTCCGCGGTTCGATTCTCCGTCTTGGCGAATGGTAAAATTTAACAAGTATATACGGCCGTAAGTTCGGCCAGGCCGAATCTTATGCACTCTCCACCATGGATTGCATAGAAACTTGTACTAAAGACTGTCATCCACAATCGAATTACTTGGGTTGTGGTATCTTAAAACTTCTTAACATCGTTTTCTAAATTGTGAGTTAGTCCATACGAGGTAGAGAGCCAGAATTGAAATATGGGGGGTCGCTTATATGGGGGCTATATACAATTATGAACCTTATATGGACCAATTTTTGTGTGATTGGGGATCGATTTATCTGAGGGCTCTTCCAAGGGGCTCCGGAGTTCAAATCTGGGGATCGGTTTATATGGGGGCTATATATAATTATGGACCGATTTCAACCAATTTGAGCACGGGTGTTTGAGGCCATGTATTAACACCACGTACCAAATTTCATCTGAATCAGATGCATTTTGGTTTTCCACGAGGCTCAGGAGGTCAAATCTAGTGATCGGTTTGTATGGGGGCTATATATAATTATGGACCGATGTGGACCAATTTTTGCATAGTTGTTAGAGACCATATACTTACACCATGTACGCTTATGATTAGAAGTATAGGCAAATTTGGAACATTTTTACAATTTGTTGCTACTTACACACAAAAAAAAATTCTTTCCTCCCAAACGAAATTTTAGACAAACAAAGTTCATTTCTCATTTGCTTTTCCTTGAAAGGAAGTGTATTTGGAAGAAAAGTATATACTTTTTCTGATAAACGTTTATTCTTTTCCAGGATGTAAAAACAATTTCATAAAGACTAACTCAAAAAAATTGTTTCTGGCTAATTGCATTTTCCCTCACATCTTTCTCACTTCCACGAAGTTTTTTAGTTCTTAGCACCTTTTTCTGTAACACAAACAATGTAGAAGAAATTATACGATTTTATAAATTTTTAAATTTTTTTACCTTTCGCCTGGAAGGAGAATCGAACCGCGGACCATGCAATTTGTAAGCCAACACACTATCCACTGAGCCATATAGCCGTTATTGTCATCAATAGACAATCACCCATATAAGTTATATTTATATAGCATAGCTTGCGGCGCCCACGAACCGATTAAACAAAGTTTATTTAACAGAAACAAACGTTTAGTTTGGCACCGTGGAGCAGTGGTTCCTACGTCCGACTTGCATGCCAAGGGTCGTGGGTTCGATCCCTGCTTCGACCAAAGTTTTTTTTTTTACATATATTCCAGATATGGTCGGAAGATTCCGAAAAAATGTCCTACATTACATTCTACTATATTAAATTTTTACTATGAACTGTAAAATGTGTCTTATTAAAGACCTAAAGTCAGAAAAGAACAGTGTTTGATATAAACGAAATGGACTGTGTTGTTGGTTCAATAATAACTTTTTTTATTGAAAAAATAAAATTTTTGTAACAAACGAATTTTTTTGGTGAAAAAAGTGTATACTTTCGAAGCAATTCAAAAAACTCTAACAAAAGAAAAACGTTTTCGGTACACGTTTTCCAAACGTTTTTTTTATACCCTCCACCATAGGATGGAGGGTATATTAACTTTGTCATTCCGTTTGTAACACATCGAAATATTGCTCTAAGACCCCATAAAGTATATATATTCTGGGTCGTGGTGAAATTCTGAGTCGATCTGAGCATGTCCGTCCGTCCGTCCGTCCGTCCGTCTGTTGAAATCACGCTAACTTCCGAACGAAACAAGCCATTGACTTGAAACTTTGCACAAGTAGTTGTTATTGATGTAGGTCGGATAGTATTGTAAATGGGCCATATCGGTCCACTTTTACGTATAGCCCCCATATAAACGGACCCCCAAATTTGGCTTGCGAGGCCTCTAAGAGAAGCAAATTTCATCCGATCCGGCTAAAATTTGGTACATGGTGTCAGTATATAGTCTCTAACAACCATGCAAAAATTGGTCCACATCGGTCCATAATTATATATAGCCCCCATATAAACCGATCCCCCGATTTGGCTTGCAGAGCCTCTAAGAGAAAAAATTTTCATCCGATCCGGCTGAAATTTGGTACATGGTGTTGGTATATGGTCTCTAACAACCGTGCAAAAATTGGTCCATATCGGTACATAATTATATATAGTCCCCATATAAACCGATCCCCCGATTTGGCTGGCAGAGCCTCTAAGACAAACAATTTTCATCCGATCTGGCTGAAATTTGGTACATGGTGTTGGTATATGGTCTCTAACAACCGTCCAAAAATTGGTCCATATCGGTCCATAATTATATATAGCCCCCATATAAACCGATCCCCCGATTTGGCTTGCGAGGCCTCTAAGAGAAGCAAATTTCATCCGATCCGGCTAAAATTTGGTACATGGTGTCAGTATATGGTCTCTAACAACCATGCAAAAATTGGTCCATATCGGTCCATAATCATATATAGGCCCCATATAAACCGATCACCAGATTTGACCTCCGGAGCCTCTTGGAAGACCAAAATTTATCTGATTCAGTTGAAATTTGGTACGTGATGTTAATATATGGCCTCAAACACCCATGCAAAAATTGGTCGAAATCGGTCAATAATTATATATAGGCCCCATATAAACCGATCCCCAGATTTGACCTCCGGTGCAAAATTCATCCGATCTGGTTGAAATTTGGTACGTGGTGGTAATATATGATATTTAACAACCATGTGAGTTGAAATTTGTGGATGACAGTCTTTCGTAGAAGTTTCTACGCAATCCATGGTGGAGGGTACATAAGATTCGGCCTGGCCGAACTTACGGCCGTTTATACTTGTTTTTCTTTGCGTGTAGATGGGAATAAAAACCTTTAAACAACTTTGAAGGATTTGTAAAAATTTCGGTCTATAAAGTGGTGAAGGACAGTCGGCCCGCCCGACTTTAGAATTTCCTTATTTGTTTTTGTTAATGGGTATTAGTTGAGTTACCGTCACTATTCTCCACTAGCGGCGCTGTTGATTAGTGCTATTTATAGTTTCTTTGTTTGTGTAAGTGAAGCTTTATATCTTTCATCTTTATACCCACCACCATAGAATGGTGACGGGGGTATAATAAGTTTGTCATTCCGTTTGTAACACATCGAAATGTCGATTTCCGACTATATAAAGTATATATATTCTTGATCAGGGAGAAATTCTAAGACGATATAACGATGTCCGTCTGTCTGTCTGTCTGTCTGTTGTAATCACGCTACAGTCTTCAATAATGAAGCAATCGTGCTGAAATTTTGCACAAACTCGTCTTTTGTCTGCAGGCACGTCAAGTTCGAAGATGGGCTATATCGGTCCAGGTTTTGATATAGTCCCCATATAAACCGACCTCCCGATTTGGGGTCTTGGGCTTATAGAAATCGTTGTTTTTATCCAATTTACCTGAAATTTGAAATCTATAGGTATTTTATGACCATAAAGAGGTGTGTCAAAAATTGTGAGTATCGGTCCCTGTTTTGGTATACCCCCCATATAGACCGATCTCTCGATTTTACTTCTTGGACTTATAGAAACCGCAGTTTTTATTAAATTTACCTGAAATTGGAAATCTAGAGGTATTGTAGAACCACAAAGACGTGTGCCAAAAATTGTGGGTATCGGTCCATGTTGTGGTATGGTCCCCATAT
Organism: Haematobia irritans; assembly: GCF_050003625.1. Classification (NCBI taxonomy): domain Eukaryota; kingdom Metazoa; phylum Arthropoda; class Insecta; order Diptera; family Muscidae; genus Haematobia; species Haematobia irritans. The sequence goes on from NC_134400.1 coordinate 51,071,670, forward strand.
AAAACGACCTCCCGATTTGGGGTCTTGGGCTTATAGAAACCGTAGTTTTTATCCAATTTGTCTGAAATTGGAAATCTAGAGGTATTATAGGACCATAAAGAGGTGTGTCGAAAATGGTGAGTATCGGTCCATACTTTGGTATAGCCTCCATATAGACCGATTTCCCGATTTTACTTCTTGGGCTTCTAGAATCCGAAGTTTTTATCCTATTTGCCTGAAATTGGAAATCTAGAGGTATTTTCGGGTCATAAAGAGGTGTGCCGAAAACGTGAGCATAGGTCCATATTTTGGTATAGCCCCCATAAGAACGATCTCCCGATTTAACTCCTTGGGTTTCTACACCGAAAGAATTCTCTTCGTTAATTTTAAGAAGAATTCTTCATTAACTATTCTTCGTGAATTCTTCATTAAAATAACGAAATCTTCATTCATTTTCGTAAATTTTACGAAGAACATTTTACGAATATACGAAACTTCTACGAAATATTCTACATTAACTTTTCTTCGTAAAAAGTTCGTACTTTTAACGAAACTTTCTTCAAATTTCATGAATTTTGTGAAGAAGTTTTTACGAATATTTTACGAAACATTCTGCGTTAAAATTTCTTCATAAAAAGTACGAAACATTTTCTTAGAAATAACGAATAAGTTTCATTGAAGTTGTAAAATTTCCGTTCGCGGCATTAAATTGCCTTTTATAATGTGCTTGAGTGTATTACTTTATTCTATTTTTTTATGCAAGTCTATGCTACTTCTCATTTGGGTGATAGCGCGCTATGAATAAAAGTGAAGCAATAAAACAAAAAATTATTCAAAAATTTCAGATGTAAAGTAGTGATGTCATTTTTCACACTTGTAACTATAACCAAATGCACTTTCGACTATAAATATTTTTCTAAAAGTTCAAATATTTTTGAAAAAAAAGTACGAAAGTTTTTCATAAAAAGTACGAAATTTTTTCATAAAAAGTATGAAACATTTTCATAAAAAGAACGAAATTGTTTCATAAAAAGTACGAAGATTTTTCATAAAAATTACGAAGATTCTTCATAAAAAGTACGATTTTTTTTCGTACAAACTACGAAAATTTTGGAAGAACTTTTCTTCGTAGAAAGTACGAAATATTTCGTAGTTTTAATGAAAAGTTTCTTTGGTTGTAAAACAATGACAAATTTCGTACCTTTAACGAAATTGTTCGTTCTTTTTACGAAGAAAATTCTTTCGGTGTAGAAACCGTAGTTTTTATCTGATTTGCCTGAAATTGTAAATATTCTGGTATTTTAGGCTCACAAAAACGTGTATCGGATTAAGTTATTATCGGTCCATTTGGTAATGCCTCCATATAGACCGACTTCACTTCTTGAGGGTGTAGAAGGCGCACTGATCATGAAAATTGCTTGAAACTCAATGTAAAATTTCCAGATTTTACTTCTCGGGTGAAAATCTACAGATTTAAGATTTCAAATCAAGACGTTATTTTATAATTTTCTTGCACACTTACAAGAGATGTTAATGATTCCTCTAAAACTCAAACAAAAATGGTTCTTATAAATCCAGAAGCTGATATAGTCCTCATAGGTGAAATCTTTAAATTTATCTTGGGGAAGTGTCCTCAAGCCCTCCTGAAATTTCAAAGGAAACCCTATTATTTGGTTCATGGTGGTGGGTATTTAAGATTCGGCCCGGCCGAACTTAGTGCTGTATATACTTGTTTTAGTCTTGCTTGTTTTATAGAATGGAAGTGCGACCGGTTGTAAATGTATCAGCAGACACTCATGCAATGTAAATTTTTTTTGCCAGTTCCACCCCGGCCGGGAATCGAATCCGACACATTCGTCTTGCAAGACTAGATACTATGTGAATCTGCATAATTAACTCGCGACAAGAGAAATATATATTTGAGTTTTAATAAAACAATGTTTTATAAATATTACCTATGCATTCGTCGCCATTCGAAACCAGTATTGTTTTGGATTTGTGAAATTTGTTCATAGGGTTTACGAATTTTTTCATTAAAAAACACATTATGAACACAAACAAATTAATAATTTGTTTTTTTTTTTTTATATACAGCTCAATAGGCTACCTATTAAATAAAATTCCAACCTACACGGATGAAAAAGGCTGTTTTTCATATGTTTGGCTATAAACATTATATGTTTGGAACACAAATTTTTAAACACAATATTTTGGAGTGCAAGCATATAATGTTCATAAACTAGCATAACATGTTTGGGACATATATGTTAATATGTTAGAACATATTATGTTTGGGACATAAAATGTTTGTAAATATAATATGCTTGGATGCAAACATATATTAATTTAGAAATAGCCTATAAACATTTATGTGTTTAGTAGCTTGGAGCGCTATTTAACAGGGAGCGATATTGAATTAAGTAGGTGGTTGTTGCTTGTTATTACAAAATTAACATTTTATTTTTCCTTAGGCAATTGATCTGCTACTTCTTTGATCCTTACAAACTGTGTGGTCCGCTGTTCGAATCCCCGTCCGGCAAAAGGTAAAATTAAAATAAAAAAATCATACAATTGAATAATTTCTTCTACAATGTTTGTATTACAGAAAAAGGTGCTAAGAACTAAAAAATCTCGTGGAAGTGAGAAAGATGTCGGGGAATATACAATTGGGCAGAAACAAAATTTTGAGCATTCAGGTCGAAATCCTATGTTGTTAGCACCTATATTACCTGTTTATTTTCATAATTCGTTATGATTGTAAATATATAAATAAACAAATAAAATTTTGAGCACAATATTGTTTGGGAGAATTTTTTAAGCATATAATATTTTTGGGTGCAAAATGCTTCCAAACATATTATATTTTCACATAATAACATATTGTTTTTTGGAAGACAACATTATTGAATTTGGATGCAAAAATACAAAATGTTTGGAACTTAGAGTATCCAAACATATATTGTTTAGACTAATATGCTTTCAAACATATTATATATTGGAAGAGATCAAACATATAAATGTTTGGGCAATAGCCAAAAATGTATATGCTTGAAGCAAAATATGTTTGGGAGTATATGTTACAGAAGCGATTTTTTGTGAGCGTGTAGAAGTTGGAATTAGAAAAATTTGATAGAGGATCCCGAAAATGTTTGTGGACTACTTAAAATTTTGAAAGAAATAATTTCCTCAATTCTAATTAACTTTTCATTTTTCTTTGTTTGTTTACAGTTTTTTTTTTTAATTTTGTGACAATAACGTGATTTTTATCTTTCCAAATTTGGTTATGCTCAAGGAAGAGTTTAAAACATTTCACCCAATTAATCCCAAAACAGAGATATTGTATGCAGAACACTTGTATCAACTGACAACCCTAGTTTCATCACATTTGCTAAGGTTTTATTTGAGTGGTTAGTTGTGACCAAGCAAATGAATGTGGATGGACAAATTCTAAGAACATCACCAAGTATTCCAGTCATGTCTGCGTTTGTGTCAAACACAAAAAGTTGAAAACAAATGGAGGTCATTTGTTGATTTGCCAAATAGTGGACACATTTGAATAGGATAACATTTTCTGTCAGTTAGTATGCAAATATCTCAAATGAAGGTTTTTGGGACGGGGACGAAGAGATTGGTGGTGGATCCGAGTAATTGAGCGTCGTAATAGACGTACCGAAAAAGACTTCGAGCAGGACGTGGTTCAAATATAAAAATGTTATGGTGGAACACATTCTAATCGGAGCTTAATTACCCAGTGCAGCGATGAAAATTTTCTTGAAATTATTCAATGAACTGAAGTAATAGTAAACTACTGCCTATGAAGGGTAGTTGGTACGAAGTGTTACCCATTCAAACGATCATATTTTTGGGGATGTAATAAAAAAACATTTTTTCTATGCAGGTCCTTTTTACAGTTTTTCTTCGAAAACGTAAGTCAGTCAGTTGAAAATGTATATGGTGTATGGTATATGGTTTCTAACAAACATGCCAAAAGTGGTCCACATCAGTCCATAATTATATATAGCCCCCTATATAAACCGATCCCCAGATTTGGCTTGCGGAGCTTCAAAGAGAAGCATATTTTATCCGATCCAGCTGAAATTTGGTACATGATGTTGATATATGGTATCTAACAATCATGCTAAAATTGGTCCACATCGGTAAATAATTATATATAGCCCCCATATAAACCGATCCCCAGATTTGGCGTGCGGAGCCTCAAAGAGAAGCCAATTCCATCCGATCCGCCTGAAATTTGGTGGTGTTTGCATATGGTCTCTAACAAACATGCCAGAATTGGTCCATATCGGTCCATAATTATATATAGGCCCCATATAAACCGATGCCCAGATTTGACCTCCGGAGCCTCTTGGAGTAGCAAAATTCATCCGATCCGTTTGAAACTTAGTACGTGGTGTTAGTTTATGGTTTCTAACAACCATGCACAAATTCGTCCATATCGGTTCATAATTATATATAGCCCCCATATAAACCGATCCCTAGATTTGACATCCGAAGCCTCTTGAAGGAGCAAAATTCATCATATCCGGTTGAAATTTGGCACATTTCGTACACAAAAAAAATTTCACGAAATTTTTTCCAATTAAAACTTTAATTGAGTTTTAAAAAATATTCAATTAAAAATTTAATTGATTCAACAAATTTTTTAATTGAAACAAAAATCAATCACAAATAAATAATAGTATCAATTAATTTTTTAATTGGATCAATTAACTTTTTAATTGACCTTCAATTAATTTTTTAATTGATACTAACATTTCTGTGATTGAAGACATTTCAATTAAAAATTAATTGGATCAATTAATTTCGTGATTGAATCAGAAAAAAAATTTTTGTGTGTAGTGTATGGCCGATACCATGCCAAAATTGGTCCGTATCGATCTATATTATATATAGCCCCCAAATAAACCGATCCCCAATCACAGAAAAATCACGATTGCCACTCGAGCCAAAAATTTTATTGCCATTGAAAATTTTGTCAACATTTTATTTATATAAAAAATGTTTCAAAATTTTAGTTCTACGGAATATTTTGTCAAAATTTAATTTCTATAGAAATTTTTTGTCAAAATTTTATTTCTATAGAAACTTTTGTCAGAATTTTATTTCTATAGAAATTTTTTGTCAAAATTTTATTTCTATAGAAAATTTTGTCAGAATTTTATTTCCATAGAAAATTTTGTCAAAATGTTATTTCTAAAGAAAATTTATGAAGCATTTCATAGTTGGAGAGGAATATTTTTCAAAATTTTCCAAAACATCAAGAATTCTACCAATCTACCAAACAGTAAAAAATGTGCCATTTTTGGTAGACTCGTGTTCATCATAGCATAGAAGATGCATTTCTCTAATATAAAGTTTTTTCCTTGTTCAAAATTCGATACACTTTTCAATGAAGTCGTATTGTCCTTATACTCGTAATTAGGTGATTTGACTTAAAAATGGGTATCATAACATGAAAGAAAATTTCTTTTTGCATCTTGACTACAAAGCACAAAATCGTTCAAAAATAGGACATGTTTTTCAACACTTTATTTTAAAGACGTTTTTTACTTGAAACATAGCAAAAATTCTACTGGAAGTCGAGTCTGAATTTGGAAAATAAAATTGTCGTTAACTCGTTTTTGAAGGACTTTGATGAAGAAAATAGCTGAAAAAAGAATAATTAAAATTTGCTTCCTAGAATCAAGTACACAAAACCCAAATTTAAGAGGGAATTGTGTCTTAAAATTTAATGAAAATTTTTCAACCAAAGTTTATAAACTTTCTTTTAGTTGAAATTGCTTTTATTTTAGAGAAATTTGTCCATAATATTGTGTAAATTGCGTGTCCTAAAAGTTCAGTTGCATTTTTGGTAAATATTTTTGTCGAAAAAAAATTCTTTCCTCTCAACCGAAATTTTTGACAAACAAAGTTCGTTCATTTGCTTTTCGCTGAAAGGAAGTGTATTTGGAAGAAAAGTATGTACTTTTTGTGATAAACGTTTATTCTTTTCCAGGATGTAAAAACAATTTCCTAAATACTACCTCAAAAATTTGTTTTCTATCTAATGGCATTTTCCCTCACATCTTTCTCACTTCCACGAAGATTTTTAGCTATTACCACCTTTTTCTGTAATATAAACAATATAGAAGAAATTATACGATTTTATTAATTTTTTGATTAATTTTTATTTTGATTATTTTTTTAAATTTAAAAAAAAATTTTTTTCATGAAACCTAATATTGTAATTATATTATATTTATTTAATTGTACATTATGATTTAAAACTTCTCATGCTGAAATATGAGACTCAAGTGGTCTTGTGCATGGGAAAGCAAATAAAGAAAGAAAGAAAAAGAAAGAAAATTTTTTTTACCTTTCGCCTGGATGGAGAATCGAAACGCGGACCACGCAATTTGTAAGGCAACACACTATCCACTGAGCTATGTATCCGTTATTGTCATCAAGAGACAATTACCCATATAAGTTATATTTATTTAGCATAGCTTGCGGCGCCCCCGAGCCGATTAAACAAACTTTATTTAACAGAAAAATACATTTAGTTGGGCACCGTGGAGCAGTGGTTGCTACGTCCGACTTGCATGCGAAGGGTCTTGGGTTCGATCCCTGCTTCGACCAAAGATTTTTTATACCCTCCGCCATAGGATGGGGGTATATTAACTTTGTCATTCCGTTTGTAACACATCGAAATATTGCTCTAAGACCCCATAAAGTATATATACTCCGGGTCGTGGTGAAATTCTAAGTCGATCCGAACGAAACAAGCTATCGACTTGAAACTAGGCACATGTAGTTGTTATTGATGTAGGTCAGATGGTATTGCAAATGGGCTATATCGGTCCACTTTTACGTATAGCCCCCATATAAACGGACCCCCCAATTTGGCTTGCGATTGCTCTAAGAGAAGCAAATTTCATCCGATCCGGTTGAAATTTGGTACATAGTGTTATTATATGGTCTCTAACAACCATGCAAAAATTAGTACATATCGGTCGACTTTTACGTATAGCCCCCATATAAACGGACCCCCAAATTTGGCTTGCGATTGCTCTAAGAGAAGCAAACTTCATCCGATCCGGCTGAAATTTGGTACATAGTGTTAGTATATGGTCTCTAACAACCATGCAAAAATTGGTCCACTCCGGTCCATAATTATATATAGCCTCCATATAAACCGATCTCCCGATTTGGCTTGCGGAGCCTCTAAGAGAACCAAATTTCATCCGATCCGGCTGAAATTTGGTACATGGTGTTGGTATATGTTTTCTAATGACCATGCAAAAATTGGTCCACATCGGCCCATAATTATATATAGCCCCCATATAAAGTGATCCCCAAATTTGACTTCCGGAGCCTCTTAGAGGAAGTCATCCGATCCGATTGAAATTCGGTACGTTATGTTAGTATATTGTCTCATGTCAACCATGCCAAAATTGGTCCATATCGGTCCATAATTATATATAGCCCCCATATAAGCCGATCCCCAGTTTTGACCTCTGGCGCCTCTTAGAGGAGCAAAATTCATCCGATCCGGTTTAAATTTGGTACGTGGTGTAAGTATATGGTATCCAACAACCATGCAGGAATTGGTCCATATCGGTCCATACTTATATTATATATGGTGTTAGAATGTGGTCTCTAACAAACACGCAAGAAGTGGTCCATATCGGTCCATAATTATATAATCAGATTTGACCGCCGGAGCCTCCTAGAGGAGCAAACTTCATCTGATCCGGTTGAAATTTGGTACGTGGCGTTAGTATAAGGTCTCTAACAACCGTGCAAGAAGTGGTCCATATCGGTCCATAATTATATATAGGCCCCATATAAATCGATCCCCAGATTTGTCTCCGGGGCCTCTTGGAGGAGCAAAATTCATCCAATCCGGTTGAAATTTGCAACGTGGTGTTAGTATAAGGCCGCTAATAACCATGCCAAAATTGGTCCATATCGGTCTATAATTACATATAGCCGATCCCCAATCACACAAAAATTGGTCCATATCGGTTCATAATCATGGTTGCCACTCGAGCCAAAAATAATCTACCAAAATTTTATTTTTATAGAAAACATTGTCAAAATGTTATTTCTATAGACAATTTTGTCAAAATTTTATTTCATTCTTGTTGTTTTTATTGCAGCTTCAAACCATACATTGACTAAACTACAAGTGTAGCTTAAGGAAAAAAGAAGAGGAAGCACGCTCAAAATAAACCCAGCCAACTAAATTCAAATCGATGATTTGACAGTGGCATAGGAAAAGAGATTTGTTTGTTTTGAATTTATTTCGGCATAAGCCGGCGATCATACAAAACCTTTTTTCGGGAGGTTCAAGTGTGGTTCATTGTTGGGTTTAATGAACTGCCTGAATTTATTCTGATAATTGGTTGATAGTTGTGCTGCAAGTAGAGGATGCTGATGAGGAATGTGGTAATTCCGAAACGTGCGTCCATCCAACCATCTTGCAGTCTATAGGGCTTTGCCCAAATAAATTTGACAAACATTCTCTTCCTCTGTTGGTTAAGCTACACTTGTAGTTTAGTCAATGTATGGTTTTAAGCTGCAATAAAAACAACAACAATGCTTAAACAACAAAACCAACAATAACAAAACAAAAAGAATGAAAATTTTATTTCTATAGAAAATTTTTTCCAAATTTTATTTCTAAAGAAAATTTTTTCCAAATTTTACTTCTATAGAAAATGTTGTCAAAATTTTATTTCTATAGAAACTTTAAACTTAATTATATAAGTATTTAATCGGCCTTTTTAGTTTAATATATACCACGTATGGACTATGTGGTATATATTACGGTGTTAGGAAGTTTTAAGATACCTTGCCATCGGCAAGTGTTACCGCAACCCAAGTAATTCGATTGTGGATGACAACTTTCAGTAGAAGCTTCTACGCAATCCATGGTGGAGGGTACATAAGCTTCGGCCTGGCCGAACTTACGGACGTATATACTTGTTTTTTTTTGTTTTTTTTTTTTTACATATATTCCAAATATGGTCGGCAGATTCCGAAAAAATGTTCAACAGTACATTCTACTATATTAAATTTTTACTATGAACTATGTGTACTAGAACAGTGTTTGATATAAACGAAATGGACTGTGTTGTTGGTTCAAAAATAACTTTTTTTATTGCAAAAATAAAAATTTTGTAACAAACGAATTTTTTTGGTGATAAAAGGGTATAATTTTCGAAGCAATTCAAAAAACTCTAACAAAAGAAAAACGTTTTCGGTACACGTTTTCTAAACGTTTTGTTTCTTTGCGTGCATGCAACGTTAACATTGCGCCTCAAATATTTTATATTTTTATATCCACCACAATTGGTGATATGTCGTTTCGTTTGTAACAAATTGAAATATCAATTTAAGACGATCTAATCACGTCAGTTCACCCGTCTGTCTGGATGTCTGTTGTAACCATGCTACAGCCTTGAATGATGGAGAAATCGTCCTGAAATTTTGCACAGATTCTTTTTTGTTTGTAGGTAGGTCAAGTTCGAAGATGGGCTATATCGACCCAGGAATTGATATACTCGTATTCCCATATAAACCGACCCATATATTGCTAAAATGGTGCAAAATTTCAAGTTCATCGGAATGAAACTTTGGAAATTTTAAGAAAATTAAAGTGAAATTCTGGCCTCTGTGGTCATAAAGGGTGATACGGTCAAAATTTATGGTCAATATAAACTTGACGTATTTCTTTCAATTTTGCATTTAAAAAACCTGAACACCCCTCATTTTGAAGGTGTGTGTGTGTGTAGAATGTTGCTCCTATTTTGATTTTGGAATTCACTCTTCAGTTGTCAAAATGCCGTCCAAGCTAGAAGAGCAGCGTATCAAAATTTTGCTCGCGCATCGCGAAAATCCGAGCTACTCGCACGCAAAGCTGGAAAAATCGCTAAAAGTTGCCAAATCAACCGTTACAAATGTAATTAAAGTGTTTAGGGAACGTTTGTCGACAGCCAGGAAGTCTGGATCGGGGGGAAATCGAAAACAGGAAGCCGCTGAGACGACAAAGAGAGTTGCCGGTAGTTTTAAGCGAAACCCCAACCTCTCTCTCCGAGATGCCACAAATAAGCTGGGTGTATCGTCTACAACCGTGCATCGAGCCAAAAAGCGAGCCGGACTATCGACTTACAAGAAGGTAGTGACTCCAAATCGCGATGATAAAAAAAAAACGACGGCCAAAGCGCAATCCCGGAGGCTGTACACGACGATGCTGACGAAGTTTGACTGCGTCGTAATGGACGACGAAACTTACGTCAAAGCCGACTACAAGCAGCTTCCGGGACAGGAGTTTTATACGGCAAAAGGAAGGGGAAAGATAGCAGATATTTTCAAGCACATAAAACTGTCAAAGTTCGCAAAGAAATATCTGGTTTGGCAAGCCATCTGTACCTGTGCCCAGTCAGAAATTTACGATGGTTATAAATATTGAGCGTTGTAACAGCGTTGGAAGCCAACGTTGAAACAACGCTTGCTAAACAAATTAATTGACGGTTTTTAAATAGTAAATTTTCCATAAAATTGTCGTTGAAAATGCATGTTCCATCAATGTCCAATGGTTTTTAATGAGTAATGGATGTATTATTGTTGATATGAATTGATTTATAATAGGATAATGTTCCTTTATCATATAAAGTGAATATGTACATTAACAGCGAAACAACTAGGAACAACAATTTTGGTTAATTTTACAAATGAGGCAATTGTAGAAAGTTTTAACTAAACTAAACGCTGACATCACGCCAAAACCCAAATATAAGTACTTATTTATCGACTAATTGAAGAAATTTTGTTAGACATAATTACTTTTTTTCACAAAAATTTTGTCAAAATCCTATCTCTATAGAAAATTTTGTCCAAATTTTATTTCTATAGAAAATTTTGTCAATATTTTATTTCTATAGACCATTTTGTCAACATTTTATTTCTATGGAAAATTTTGTGAAAATTTTATTTCTATTTATAAATTACCTCTTAGTTGGAGAGGAATATTTTGCAAAATCTACCAAACATTGGACATCCTACAAGTCTATCAAGCAGTCAAAAATTTACCATTTTTGCTAGAATTCTACCAATTGTGGCAACCGTGTTCCTAATACACCAGTGTGAGACAGGGAGACGGACATTGCAAAATCGATTCAATCTAATTCTAGGTTAGGTTATCTTAGGTGGCAGCCCGATGTATTCGGCTCACTTAGACTATTCAGTCCATTGTGTTATCACAGTGGGGAACTTCTCTCTTATCACTGAGTGCTGCTCAATTCTATGTTAGGCTCAACGACAAGGGACCTCCTTTTTATAGCCGAGTCCGAAGGGCGTTACACATTGCAGTGAAACCACTTAGAGAAGTTTTGAAACACTCAGAAATGTCACCAGCATTACCGAGTTGGGATTATCCAACGCTGAAAAAAAAACATTTTGGTGTTTGGTCGAATCTGGTTTGGAACCCAAGACCCTGTGTATGCAAGGCGGGCAGAAATAACATTTTGACAATAACATTTTGGCAAAATTTTCTATAGAAATAAAATTTTGACAAAATCTTCTAGAAACAATTGGAAAGACGTATGAAATTTTGTTTTTAGTGCTTTTTAATGATTGTAAAAACCATCGATACACCGTATAACGATGTCATCATTTTGGGGTTGTCAAATCGTTCGTTAAACCATCGGAAAAGCGTATAAAATATTGTTTTCATGACGCTTTGAAAACGTTGTTAAATACAATCGATACACCGTGGAATGATGTTATCATTTTGGGGTTGTAACAACGCTTTTTCCCACCGTGTATCAACCGTTCACAACGCTTTTACAACGCTTTTCCGATGGTTTTTTTCTGACTGGGTGGCTTGAAAAGCAGCATTTTCAGTCCCGGAAGCTAGACTGTCAACCAAGAAATTTACGTGAAAGAGTGTTTGAATAAACGTCTGCTGCCTTTCCTGAAGAAACACGGTTGTTCCGTACTGTTTTGGCATACCGGTAAAAAGGCCATGGAGTGGTACGCCGCCAACAACGTGCAGGTGGTTCCCAAGGACGAGAACCCTCCCAACACGCCAGAGCTCCGCCCAATTGAGAAATACTGGGCTATTGTCAAGCGGAACCTAAAGAAGACTTTGGTCGGCTAAGGACGAGCAGCAGTTCAAGGCAAACTGGCTTTCTGCGGCGAAGAAGGTGGACAAGGTGGCTGTACAAAATCTGATGGCAGGTGTCAAGCGTGAGGCCCGGCAATTCGGATTTGGAAAAGCGAAAGCCTAACTGAATATTTTTCCTGAATTTGATACTAATTGAACTTGAAAAAGAAATTTAATTTGATTTTTTAAATAAACGATTTCACCGATTTACACGCGTTTTCCCTTGACCAAATGTTGACCGTATCACCCTTTATTAATCCATATCGGGCATAATATATATATTTCAGCCAAATTTGTCATACTTGACGATGCCATCAGTTGTACTAGTTGTCTAAAAATTGAAGCAAATTAAGTTGAAACTCTGGCCTCTGGGGCCATATAAGTGTATATCGGACGAAAAATATATAAAGAAGTTATATCTAAATCTCAACCGATTTTGACCACTTTTGGCATGCATAGTTGGAATTTTAATTCAGCTATCTCTATTACATGCAAATTGGAGTAACACTTTGGCCTCTGTGGCAATAACCAAATTTGACATATGCGATGCATTATCAGTTGTAGTCTTTGTGAAAAATTTGAAGTAAATTAAAGTGAAACTCTGGCCTCTGGAGCACGGTTGCCACCTGGGCTGTGGAGTCGAGCCAATTTTGCTCGACTCCGACTCCGACTCCAGCATTTTTCATCAGCTCGACTCCGACTCCGGAGTCGACTCCGGTGATATAACTAAATCTCATTTTAATACCACTAATTTTTAGTTCTATTGTGGGGGTACCGTAAGTGGATCGATATAAAGTATCGTATTTATTTATGTGTGCTTAAAAAGGTCTTAATTTCACATAAGATGCCAATTGAACTCTATATTTCAAATTTAGGGCAATGTTTAATAAATAAAATAATGATATAAATACCCATCATAATATGAGAAGATACCAACAGTATATGTATTTGTGGACCAAAATTGTTGATACTATCTCAAATCCTTTGTTGCGAGCTATATAAAGGTTTATATTCCCATATGCATGAATTTGAATCTGAATCGATTTAGACAAAATTGTATATACTTATACAAAATCTATGTACTTAAAATTTAAATCTAACGTTATGGGACGTAACACAATTTTAACAAAAAATAGAAATGCAAGGAAAGTCTAAAGTCGGGCGGGCCGATTGTAATATACTCTGCACAACTTTGTATTTAGATCTACATTTTGATAAAATCTCAAATCAGACTTCTACAAAATCTCGGGAAATATTTGGGAAATATTTATAATTCTTTAGACAATTTCGCAAAAGTGCATTTATGATTCATTCATTGAAAAATTTGAATCATTTCTACAAGTTTTCGACTAAGCAGTGAGTATCTGTGAGCATAAAATTTTCGAAAAATTTTTGTCTAGTAAAAAACAATTTTTCTACAGAAACAAAATTCTTACTAAATTTTCTATAGAAATTAAATTTTGACCAAATATATAGAAATAAAATTTTGAATAAAATTTTTATAGAAATAAAATTTGGCAAAATTTTTTATAAAAATAAAAGTTTAAAAAAATTATCAATAGAAATACAATTTAAAAAAAAATTGTGTAGCAAACAAAATTTTGCAAAATTTTCTATAGAAATAAAATTTTGCAAAATATTCTATAGAAACAAAATTTTGACTAAATTTTCTATAGAAATCAAATGTTGACTAAATTTGATATAGAAACAAGTAAGGAAAGTCTAAAGTCGGACGGGGCCGACTATATTATACCCTGCACCACTTAGTAGATCTAAATTTTCGATACCATATCACATTCGTCAAACGTGTTGGGGGCTATATATAAAGGTTTGTCCCAAATACATACATTTAAATATCACTCGATCTGGACAGAATTTGATAGACTTCTACAAAATCTATAGACTCAAAATTTATGTCGGCTAATGCACTAGGGTGGAACATAATGTTAGTAAAAAACAAGTCTATACGGCCGTAAGTTCGGCCAGGCCGAATCTTAATCCTCCACCATGGATTGCGTAGAAACTTCTACGAAAGATTGTCATCTACAATCGAAATACTTGGATTGTGGTATCTTAAAAATTCTTAACATCGTTTTCTAAATTGTGAGTTAGTCCATACGTGGTATATATTAGACAAAAAAGTTACTTATAGGTAAGTCTACAAATAATTACGAATCGATATGGACTTTTTGCACGGTACGTAGGGAGCCAGAATTGAATTATGTACCAAATTTCAACTCACTCGGATGAAATTTGCTCCTCCAAGAGGCTCCGAAACCAAATCTCGGGATCAGTTTATATGGGGCTATATATGATTATGGACTGATATGGACCACTTTTGGCATGGTTGTTAAATATCATATACGATCACCACGTACCAAATTTCAAGCTGATCGGATGATTTTTGCTTCTCCAAAAGGCACCGTAGGTCAAATCTGGGGATCGGTTTATATGGGAGCTATATATAATTATGGGCTGATATGAAACAAATCCTTCATGGTTGTTGGATACCATATACTAACATCACGTACCAAATTTCAACCGAATGGAAAGAATTTTGCTCTTCCAAGGGGCTCTGGAGGTCAAATCTGGGAATCTGTTTATATGGGGCCTATATATAATTATGGACCGATGTGGACCAATTTTTGCATGGTTGTTAGAGACCATATACTAACATCATGTACCAAATTTCAGCCGGATCGGATGAAATTTGCTTCCCTTAGAGGCCTCGCAAGTCAAATCGGTGGATCGGTTTATATGGGGGCTATATATAATTATGGACCCATGTGGACCAATTTTTGCATGGTTGTTAGAGACCATATATTAACACCATGTACCAAATTTCAGCCGGATCGGATGAAATTTGCTTCTCTTAGAGGCCTCGCAAGCCAAATCGGGGGATCGGTTTATATGGGGGCTATATATCATTATGGACCGATATAGACCAATTTCTGCATGGTTGTTAGAGACCATATATTAACACCATGTACCAAATTTCAGCCGGATCGGATGAAATTTGCTTCTCTTAGAGGCTTCGCAAGCCAAATCGGGGGATCGGTTTATATGGGGGCTATATATCATTATGGACCGATATAGACCAATTTTTGCATGGTTGTTAGATACCATATACTAACACCATGTACCAAATTTCAGCCGGATCGGATGAAATTTGTTTCTCTTAGAGGCCTCGAAAGCCAAATTTGGGGGTCCGTTTATATGGGGGCTATACGTAAAAGTGGACCGATATGGCCCATTTGCAATACCATCCGACCTACATCAATAACAACTACTTGTGCCAAATTTCAAGTCGATAGCTTGTTTCGTTCGGAAGTTAGCGTGATTTCAACAGACGGACGGACGGACATGCTCAGATCGACTCAGAATTTCACCACGACCCAGAATATATATATACTTTATGGGGTCTTAGAGCAATATTTCGATGTGTTACAAACGGAATGACAAAGTTAATATACCCCCCATCCTATGGTGGAGGGTATAAAAATATGGGAAACATTTAAATCTGAAGCAATTTTAAGGAAACTTCGCAAAAGTTCATTTATGATTTATCGCTCGATATATATGTATTAAAAGTTTAGGAAAATTAGAGTCATTTTTACAACTTTTCGACTAAGCAGTGGCGATTTAACAAGGAAAATGTTGGTATTTCGACCATTTTTGTCGAAATCAGAAAAACATATATATGGGAGCTATATCTAAATATTAACCGATTTCAACCAAATTTGGCACGCATATTAACATTGTTTATTCTACTCCCTGTGCAAAATTTTAACTAAATCGGAGTTAAAAATTGGCCTCTGTGGTCATATTTGTGTAAATCGGCCTAAAGCTATATATGGGAGCTATATATAAATCTGAACCGATTTCAACCAAATTTGGCACGCATAGCTACAATGCTAATTCTACTCTCTGTGCAAAATTTCAACTAAATCGGAGCAAAAAATTGGCCTCTGTGGTCATATTTGTGTAAATCGGCCTAAAGCTATATATGGGAGCTATATATAAATCTGAACCGATTTCAACCAAATTTGGCACGCATAGCTACAATGCTAATTCTACTCCCTGTGCAAAATTTCAATTAAATCGGAGTAAAAGGTTGGCCACTGTGGTCATATGAGTGTACATCGGGCGAACGATATATATGGGAGCTATATCTCAATCTGAACCGATTTCAATAAACTTTGGCACACTTGACTACACTACTAATTGTACTCCTAGTGCAAAATTTCAACCAAATTGGGGTAAAACTCTGGCTTTTGAGCCCATATAAGTGCAAATCGGACGAAAGATATATATGGGAGCTATATCTAAATATGAACCGATTTCAATCAAATTTACCAAGCATTGGTAGAATGTCAATTCAACTCTCTGTGCAAACTTTCACGTAAATCGGTAGTAAACTTTGGCCTCTGTGGTCATATGAGTCTAAATCGGACGAGAGATATATATGGAAGCTATATCTAAATCTAAACCGATTTGGATAATATTTTGCAAGTTTTTCGAGACTCATAAAATATTTGGATGTACGGAATTTGAAGAACATCGGTTGATAAACACGCCAATTATAACCAGATCGGGGATAAATATATATGACAGCTATATCTAAATCTGAACCGATTTTTTCCAAAATCAATAGCGATCGTCTTTATTCCCCGAAACGACCCTGTGCCTAATTTGAGGACGATCGGACTTAAACTGCGACCTGTACTTTGCGCACAAAAATACATGAACAGACAGACAGACAGACAGACAGACAGACAGACAGACGGACATCGCTAAATCGACTCAGAATTTTATTCCAAGACGATCGGTATACTAAACGGTGGGTCTCAGACTTTCCCTTCTTGGCGTTACATACAAATGCACAAACTTATCATACCCTGTACCCTGTAGTGGTGAAGAGTATAAAAAATATTTCTATAGTAATAAAATTTTGAATACATTTTTTATAGCAGTGAGTATCAGTGAGCATCAGTATTAATTTTGGCACAATTTTCTATAGAAATACAATTTTGACTCAAATTTTTATAGAAATAAAGTATCAATAGAAATAAAATTTTGAAAAACTTTTTGTGTAACAAACCAAATTTTGCAAAATATTCTATAGAAACAAAATTTTGACTAAATTTTATATAGAAAAAAAAAAACATTTCTATAGTAATAAAATTTTGAATACATTAGCATCTATAGAAATAAAAAATTTCGGCATAAGCCGGCTATCAATGTAAAACCTTTTTTCGGAGGGTTCAAATGTGGTTTTTGTTGGGTTTAATAAACTGCCTGAATTTATTCTGATAATTGGTTGATAGTTTTGCTGCAAGTAGAGGATGCTGATGAGGAATGTGGTAATTCCGAAACGTGCGTCCATCCAACCATCTTGCAGTCTATAGGGCTTTGCCCAAATAAATTTGACAAACATTCTTTTCCTCTGTTGGTTAAGCTACACTTGTAGTTTAGTCAATGTATGGTTTAAGCTGCAATAAAAAACAACAACAATGCTTAAAGAACAAAACCAACAATAACAAAACAAAACAAATGGAAAAAGAAGAGGAGGCACGCTCAGAATAAACCCAGCCATGTGAATTCAAATCGATGATTTGACAGTGGCATAGAAAAGAGATATGTTTGTTTCGAATTTATTTCGGCATAAGCCGGCTATCAATGTAAAACCTTTTTTCGGAGGGTTCAAGTGTGGTTTTTGTTGGGTTTAATAAACTGCCTGAACTTATTTTGATAATTGGTTGATAGTTTTGCTGCAAGTAGAGGATGCTGATGAGGAATGTGGTAATTCCGAAACGTGCGTCCATCCAACCATCTTGCAGTCTATAGGGCTTTGCCCAAATAAATTTGACAAACATTCTTTTCCTCTGTTGGTTAAGCTACACTTGTAGTTTAGTCAATGTATGGTTTTAAGCTGCAATAAAACACAACAACAAATAAAATTTTGACAAAATTTTCTATAGAAATAAAATGTTGACCAAATTTTCTAATAAAAAAATCTATTACTATAAAATTTTGGCACAATTTTCTACAGAAATACAATTTTGACTTAAATTTTTATAGAAATAATGTTATCAATAGAAATAAAATTTTGAAAAACTTTTTATGTAACAAACCAAATTTTGCAAAATTTTTTATAGAAGTAAAATTTTGCAAAATATTCTATAGAAACAAAATTTTGACTCAATTTTCTATAGAAATAAAATCTTGACTAAATTTTCTATAGAAAAATTTTTTCTATAGTAATAAAATTTGGAATAAATTTTTTATAGAAATAAAATTTTGACAAAATCTGCTAGTCTAAAATTCTAGGAAATATAAAAATATAGCCGTAATTGGAAGTTGATTTTCATTTACAATCATGATGTACATTGATCGAATGAATAACGCAATGGAAACTAATGAAGTGTTTTAAAAAATTTGGTTTAGCCGGAGTCGGAGTCGAACAAAATTTTTTCGACTCCGACTCCGACTCTGACTCCAGCAAAATCTTCAGACTCCGACTCCGGCTCCACAGCCCTGGTTGCCACTCGAGCCGAAAATAATTTACAAAAATTTGTAGAAAATTCTACCAAACAAAAAAATCTTCTATAGCAAAATTTGTCAAAATTTTATTTCTATAGAAAATTTTGTCAAAATTTTATTTCTATAGAAAATTTTGTCAAAATTTTATTTTTATAGAAAATGTTGTCCAAATTTTATTTCTAAAAAAATAGTTATTTCTAAAGAAAATTTAGTCGAAATTTTATTTCTATAGAAAATCTTGTCAAATTTTTATTTCCATAGAAAATTTTGTCAAAATTTTATTTTTAAAGCAAATTTTGTAAAAATTTTATTTCAATTGAAAATTTTATCAAAATTTTATTTCTATAGAAAATTTAGTCGATTTTTTTTTTTTTATAGCAAATTTTGTCAATATTTTATTTCTATAGCAAATTTTGTCAATATTTTATTTCTATAGCAAATTTTTTCAAAATTTTATTTCTATAGAAGATTTTGTCAACTTTTTATTTCTATAGAAAATTTTGTCAAAATTTTATTTCAATTGAAAATTTTATCAAAATTTTATTTCTTTAGAAAATTTAGTCGAAATTTTATTTCTATAGAAAATTTTGTCGAAATTTTTTTTTCTATAGCAAATTTTGTCAATATTTTATTTCTATAGCAAATTTTGTCAATATTTTATTTCTATAGCAAATTTTTTCAAAATTTTATTTCTATAGAAGATTTTGTCAACTTTTTATTTCTATAGAAAATTTTGTCAACATTTTAGTTCTTCAGAAAAATTTTGGAGAGGAATATTTTGTAAAATCTACCAAAACATCAAGAATTCTACCAATCTACCAAACAGTAAAAATTTTACCATATTTGGAAGAATTCTACCAAGTGTGGCAACCGTGCTCTGGAGCCATATAAGTGTATATCGGATGAAAGGTATTTATGGAAGCTATATCTAATATGGCAGCTATATCTAAATTTGAACCGATTTTTTCCAAAATCAATTGGGATTGTCTTTGACCCAAAATTGAGGATTTAAACAGCGAGCTGCACTTTGCACACAAAATTACAAATGCAGAAAGACATACGTACGGCCGGACGGACATCGCTAAATTGACTCAGAATTTAGTTCTAAGACGATCTATATAATAAACGGGGCTCTAATGCCAACTGAACTTTATTTTAGTTCATGAAGATTAGTTGATTTTAGTTAAATTTTGCACAGTATGAGTAAATGTTCCTTATTTGATAATTTTTTGCTAACTTAATTGACGTGAACTAAAAATAAGAAAAAAGTTGTATACAAATATAGTGCACAAATTTACTACAAAATAAAATAGTTCATATTTTCCTAATATGGCAGAAGTTTGCTTAAATTGAGTTCAAAAATCTCTAAAATGAGTAAATTTTACTAAAATTGTGCCTGTCTTGAACTTCGTACAGCGCTAAAGACATTTTAACAGATTTGACCTCCGGAGCCTCTCAGAGGAACAAAAGCCATCCGATCCGATTGAAATTTGGTACGTGATGTTAGTATATTGTCTCTAACAACCATGCCGAAATTGGTCCATATCGGTCCATAATTATATATAGCCCCCATATAAGCCGATCCCCAGATTTGACCTCCGGGGCCTCTTAGAGGAGCAAAATTCATCCGATCCGGTTAAAATTTGGTACGTGGTGTTTGTATATGGTCTCTAACAACCATGCAAGAATTGGTCCATATCGGTCCATAATTATATATAGCCCCCATATAAACCGTTCCCCAGATTTGATCTCCGGAGCCTCTTGGAGGAGCAAAATTCATCCGATCCGGTTGAAATTTGCAACGTGGTGTTAGTATTTGACCGTGCCAAAATTAGTCCATATCGGTCTATAGTTATATATAGCCGATCCCCAATCACACAAAAATTGGTCCATATCGGTTCATAATCATGGTTGCCACTCGACCCAAAAATAATCTACCAAAATTTTATTTTTATAGAAAACATTGTCAAAATGTAATTTCTATGTTATAGAAAATTTTGTCAAAATTGTATTTCTATAGAAAATTTTGTCAAAATTTTATTTCTATAGAAAATTTTGTCAAAAATTTTATTTCTATAGAAAATTTTGTCAAAATTTTATTTCTATGGAAAATTTTGTAAAAATTTTATTTTTGTAGAAAATTTTTTCCAAATTTTATTTCTATAGAACATTTTTTCCAAATTTTACTTCTATAGAAAATGTTGTCAAAATTTTATTTTGTCAAAATTTTATTTTATATGTATTTAATCGGCCTTTTTTAGTTTAATATAAACCACGTATGGACTATGTGGTATATATTACGGTGTTAGGAAGTTTTAAGATACCTTGCCATCGGCAAGTGTTACCGCAACCCAAGTAATTCGATTGTGGATGACAGTCTTCAGTAGAAGTTTCTACGCAATCCATGGTGGAGGGTATATAGGCTTCGGCCTGGCCGAACTTAGGGCCGTATATACTTGTTTTAATTTATTTTAGAAGAAAATTAATCTTCTGTTATAATTCAGCCGTAAGCGGAAGTATGCTAATAAATAAAGGATCGGAAAACAAAAGTTACTGCAAATAAAATTACAATAAATCCATTATAAAGCAAACATTACGCGCTACTTACAATTTCTCTAAAATTTAAATTTACCCAGCCTTCCATGTCCAAAATTTGAAGGAAATGAAGAAAAACAAGAATATACGGCCGTAAGTTTGGCCAGGCCGAAACTTAGGTACCCTCCACCATGGATTGCGTAGAAACTATAGAAATAAAAATTGTACAAAATTTTCTATACAAATAAAATTTTGACAAAATTTTCTATAGAAATGAAATTTTGACAAAATTGTCTATAGAAATAAAATTTTGACAAAATTTTCTAAAGAAATAAAATGTTCTATAGAAATAAAATTTTGACAACATTTTCTATACAAATAAAATTTTGACAAAACTTTCTAAAGAAATAAAATTTTCTATAGAAATAAAACTTTGACAAAATTTTCTATAGAAATAAAATTTTGACAAAATTTTCTATATAAATAAAATTTTGACAACATTTTTTATATAAATAAAATTTTGAAAAAAAATTTCTATATAAATAAAATTTTGACAAAATTTTCTATAGAAATAAAATTAGAAAAAAAATTCTCTAAAAATAAAACTTTGACAAAATTTTCAATAGAAATAAAATTTTAACAAAATGTTCTATAGAAATAAAACTTTGACAAAATTTTCTATAGAAATAAAACTTTGACAAAATTTTCTATAGAAATAAAACTTTGACAAAATTTTCTATAGAAATCAAATTTTGAAAAAATTTTGTATAGAAATAAAATTTTGACAAAATTTTCTATAGAAATAAAATTAAAAAAAAAATCTATAAAAATAAAATTTTGACAAAATTTTGTATAGAAATAAAATTTTGACAAAATTTTCAATAGAAATAAAATTTTGTCAAAATTTTCTACAGTAATAAAATTATGTCAAAATTTTCTATAGAAATAAAATTTTGACAAGATTTTTCAATAGAAATAAAATTTTTACAAAATGTTCTATAGAAATAAAATTTTGATAGATTATTTTTGGCTCGAGTGTGAACCATGATTATGAACCCATATGGACCAATTTTTGAGTGATTGGGGATCGGTTATATATAACCTTAGACCGATATGGACCAATTTTAGCATGGTTGTTAGCTACCATATACTAACACCAAGTATCAAATTTTAACAGGATCGGGTGAATTTTGCTCCCCAAGAGGCTACGGAGATCGAATCTGGAGATCGGTTTATATGGGGGCTATATATAATTATGGACCGATATGGACCAATTTTTGCGTGGTTGTTAGAGACCATATAGTAACACCACGTATAAAATTTCAACAGGTTCGGGTGACTTTTGCTCCTCCAAGAGGCTCCGGAGGTCAAATCTGTGGATCGGTTTATATGGGGGCTATATATAATTATGGACCAATTTTTGCATGGTCATTAGAGACAATATACTTACACGATGTACCAAATTTCAACCAGATCGGATGAAATGTGCTTCTCTAAGAGGCTCCGCAATCCAAATCTGGGGGTCGGTTTATATGGGGCTATACGTAACAGTGGTCCAATATGGCCCATTTTCAATACCGTCCGCCCAACATCAATAGCAACTACTTATTCCAAGTTTCAAGTCGATAGCTTGTTTCGTTCGGAAGTTAGCGTGATTTCAACAGACGGACGGACAGACATGCTCAGACCGACTCAGAATTTCACCACGACCCAGAATATATATACTTTATAGGGTCTTAGAGCAATATTTCGATGTGTTACAAACGGAATGACAAAGCTAATATACTCCCATCCTATGGAGGGTATAACAAATCCTAAATATATAAATCGCTTTATGAGTACAATACGATTAATGAAAAAATGCCGCCTTGCTCTTGTGGCCTGTTCCAAGGTATATTAATTTTAGGTTTGGAAATGAAATAGAAATAGAATAAGAGAACATCAACAGAGGGATTACTGGACAAACAATGTTCAGCAAGCCATCGAGATCTTTCCTGGAAACAACTCCTTCATCATCTTTCTTTAAATTCGCACAACACTTTGTTTAAATATTAGCAAATCGGAAAAAAGTAAATGAGCAGAGTTCCAGAAAATAGCTCAAGCGGAAGATTTTTCTACTTAATTACATAAAGTTGCCTCCGGTGAGTAGGAGAATTGGGAAAGATGGAAAACACTTAGATGGATAGTCGAACTTTTGGACACTCTTATTACTCCATCCATTTGATGCAACGGAGCGTAAGCTCATAATTTAAATGAAGTAATTTTCGTTGTTATTCACTGAAATTAATATTCATTCCATCCCACAACGACTAGCAGCATCGCCAACACCAGCAAAGAAGAAAAAAAGAGCCACAAATCTCAGCGAAACGACTTTGCTATCCCAGGATTAAACAAAAAAGGGAAAATGAAATTGTTTCCTCAACTCTTCTATATAAAGAAACGAGGACAAAGCGGTTCATTCATCTGAAACAAAAAATTATAATAAGTCCGCCCAAATGGAAATAAAAGCTTTCCATAATATAAACAATTCAAAGGATCAGCATGAATTTATGATAGTTATGTGACATGGAGGCGACACTGTTTTGTTTACTATCGAATTTTAAGTGATTAAGGTGAAGTCTCTTCCAAACATTATAGAACAACTGTCAAAACTATTGAGCTATAAATTTGAATGAAATCCAAACCCAGCATACAGTACAGTGTTTTTTTGGTCGGGTCGAATCATAAATAGCCACTACCATGAATTTCTCCCTCATCGGGTTACTTGAGAATATATAAAATTTCAAACGAATTTTAAGAAATATGGGTAAGAAATATACTTCAAGAACCGCTGAACCTTCTCGATTATTTTCTTCTGTTGAACCAACCAGATTGTTCCAAAAACATTAGCAGACTGCCAGGTCCGCCAGTAATCTAAAGCTATATGCCCCTAAACTTCGCTTACGTCTCATTCAAAATGCAGGACACTCAAACAAAAGATGTTTAATTGAATCCTTTTCCTCCGCATCATGACAGCTCATACAATAGTCATTGTACTTCTCGCCAATTTTTGCAAAATCGCTTATCAGGCAGCGACCCGTTATAGCAGATATCAGGAGTGATATCTGACGTCTTGAGAACACTAGCATATCTAGTGTGCGGTTTAAGTTTAAATGGGACCATATTTGCTTGTTGTCGTTAAAACCCTTGCAATTCTCCCATCGAACATTTGCCATCATAACAGCCTTCTCACGCAGTAAGAACGTGCAGGTAGCCAGAGACATACCAACTGATTCTAGTTCCCCTGGAATATGTAAGGTAGTCCCTAGCCTTGCTAACTCATCCGCTTCGTAGTTCCCCGGTGTGTTCCTATGGCCAGGCACCCATATTAGGTGAATATTGTGCTGCTCAGCCATCTCATTGAGAGATTTGCGGCAGCCGATGACTGTTTTCGAGTTATCCAAGGATTTTATTGCAGGTTGACTGTCTGAGTTCATCCAATTTGGAGCCATCAGTGTAGAAATCTATATATCGTTTATTCCCCGGGGTCTGTATGCACCACGCCTCACTGTTGAGAATTAAACTTTCAAAGTGGTTTCGCCAGAGTGTAATCCACTACGTTAGGCACATCTGGCGTTATTTTGAGGACCAAATGTGACCGTACATTTTTTCCGACCATAGCGATAACTCGCACAGCCCGTGTTGCAGCAGACTGTTTGGCCAAAATGTCTAATGGCAATAGATGCAGCATGACATTAAGGGAATCTGTTCCTGTTTTACTGAATGCGCCTGAGGTACACAAGAACGCCATACGCTGAGCTTTATCTAAAGCTGTCGGTTGCTGAAGTGCCCGCCACCAGACTACAACACCATATTGCATTATAAGTCTAACCACAGCCGTGAATGGCCAATGCACAATTTTCGGTTTTAGCCCCACTTTTTATACCCTGCGTCACACTGTGTAACAGGGTATTATAAGTTAGTGCATATGTTTGTAACACCCACAAGGAGACGAGATAGGTGTCTTTGGCAATAATGCTCAGGGTGGGTCCCTGACTCGGTATAACCATGTCCGTCTGTCTGTGAACACATTTTTGTGACCAAAGTCTAGGTCGCAATTTAAGTCCAATCGCCTTCAAATTTGGCACATGTTCCTAATTTGGGTCAGAATATAACCCTATTGATTTTGGAAGAAATCGGTTCAGATTTAGATATAGCTCCCATATATATCTTTCGCCCGATATGCACTAATATGGACCCAGCAGGCAGAGTTTTATACCAATTTGCTAGAAATTTTGTACAAACATAACACTTAGTCGCATAGTCAAGTTTGCAAAATTTGACTGAAATCGGTTCAGATTTATATATAACTACTAATCTTTCGCCCGATATGCACTAAGATGGACCCAGCAGCCGGAGTTTTATACCGCTTTGCTTGAAATTTTGTACAAACATAACACTTAGTCGTACAGTCAAGTGTGCAAAATTTGATTGAAATCGGTTCAGATTTAGATATAGCTCCCATATATATCTTTCGCCCGATATGGACTAATATGGTCCTACAAGCCAGAGTTTTGGCCCAATTTGGTTGAAATTTTGCACTAGGAGTACAATTAGTAATATAGTCATGTGTGCCAAATTTGATTGAAATCGGTTCAGATTTAGATATAGCTCCCATATATATCTTTCGCCCGATATGGACTAATATGGTCCTAAAAGCCAGAGTTTTGGCCCAATTTGGTTGAAATTTTGCACAGGGAGTAGATTTAGTATTGTAGCTATGCGTGCCAAATTTGGTTGAAATCGATTTAGATTTAGATATAGCTCCCATATATCTTTCGCCCGATATGCACTTATATGGACCCAGAAACCAGAGTTTTATCCCGATTAGCTTGAAATTTTGCACAAGGAGTACAATTGGTAGTTTAGTCATGTGTGCTAAATTTGATTGAAATCGGTTCAGATTTAGATATAGCTTCCATATATATTTTTCGCTCGATATGGACTTATATGGCCCCAGAAGCCAGAGTTTTGCCCCAATTTGGTTGAAATTTTGCACTAGGAGTACAATTAGTAATATAGTCATGTGTGCCAAATTTGATTGAAATCGGTTCAGATTTAGATATAGCTCCCATATATATGTTTTTCTGATTTCGACAAAAATTGTCAAAATACCAACATTTCCTTGTTAAATCGCCACTGCTTAGTCGAAAAGTTGTAAAAATGACTCTAATTTTCCTAAACTTCTAATACATATATATCGAGCGATAAATCATAAATAAACCTTTGCGAAGTTTCATTAAAATTGCTTCAGATTTAAATGTTTCCCATATTTATACCCTGTACCACACTGTGGAACAGGGTATTATAAGTTAGTGCATATGTTTGCAACACCCAGAAGGAGACGAGATAGACACATGGTGTCTTTGGCAAAAATGCTCAGGGTGGGATCTTGAGTCGATATAGCGATGTCCGTCTGTCCGTGAACACATTTTTGTAATCAAAGTCTAGGTCGCAGTTTTAGTCCAATCGACTTAAAATTTGGCACAAATATGTGTTTTGGCTCAGAATAGATCCCTATTGATTTTGGAAGAAATCGGTTCAGATTTTGATATAGCTCCCATATATATATATTTCGCCCGATATGGACTTATATGGCCCCAGAAGCCAGAGTTTTAACCTAATTTGCTTAAAATTTTGCACAAGAAGAACAATTAGCACTAGAGTCAAGTGCGCCAAATTTTATTGAAATCGGTTCAGATTTAGATGTAGCTCCCATATATATCTTTCGCCCGATATAAACTAATACGGTCCCAGAAGCCAGAGTTTTACCCCGATTTGATTGAAATTTTGCACAGGGAGTAGAATTAGCATTGTAGCTATGCGTGCCAAATTTGGTTGAAATCGGTTCAGATTTAGATATAGCTCCCATATATCGTTCGCCCGATTTACACTCATATGACCACAGCGGCCGATTTTTTGCTCCGATTTAGTTGAAATTTTGCTCAAGGAGTAGAATTAGCTTTGTAGCTATGCGTGCCAAATTTGGTTGAAATCGGTTCAGTTTTAGATATAGCTCCCATATATATGTTTTTCTGATTTCGACAAAAAATGGTCCAAATACCAACATTTTCCTTGTTAAATCGCCACTGCTTAGACGAAAAGTTGTAAAAATGACTCTAATTTTCCTAAACTTCTAATACATATATATCGAGCGATAAATCATAAATAAACTTTTGCGAAGTTTCCTTAAAATTGCTTCAGATTTAAATGTGTCCCATATTTATACCCTTCACCACTATTGTGGTACAGGGTATAAGAAGTTTGTGCATTTGTATGTAACGCCAAGAAATAGTGGTCATAGACCCATCTTTTAGTATACCGATCGGCTTAGAATTAAATTCTGAGTCGATTTTACGATGTCCGTCTGTCTGTATATGTAATTTTGTGCACAAAGTACAGCTCGCAATTTAAGTCCGATCGTCCTCAAATTTGGCATAGGGCCGTTTCTTGGGACAGAGACAATCGCTGTTGGTTTTCGAAAAAAAATCGATTCAGATTTAGATATAGCTGCCATATATATTTATCCCCGATGTGGTCATAGTTAGCGTGTTTATCAACCGATGTTCTTCAAATTCAGTTCAATATTTTATGAGTCTCGAAAATCTTGCAAAATATCAGCCAAATCGGTTCAGATTTAGATATAGCTCCCATATATATCTTTCGTCCGATTTAGACTCATATGACCACAGAGGCCAAAGTTTACTACCGATCTTCGTGAAATTTTGCACAGAGGGTAGTATTGGCATTCTACCAATGCTTGGTAAATTTGATTGAAATCGGTTCAAATTTAGATATAGCTCCCATATATATCTTTTGTCCGATTTGAACTTATATGGCCATAAAAGCCAGAATTTTGCCGTGATTTGCTTCAAATTTTGCACAAGGGGTACGTTTAATAGTATCGCTAAGGGCTATTCTCGCCCTTTCTTCAATATTAAACTTAAAGTTCAGCTTCCTGTCCAAAATAACGCCAAGGCATTTTGTACACTCACCAAAGGGAATTTCAATACCCCCTAAGGACATGGGCTTAAACGTGGGAATTTTGCAACGTGGGTAATCACACGACTAGTTCTGTCTTTGCAGGATTTACCCCAAGACCATTCTCTTTCGCCCATTTCTCAGTCATCCGGAGGGCTCTTTGTATAATATCTCTGATTGTGGATGGGAATTTTCCAACGACTGCTGGCGCCACATCATCTGCGTATGCCACCAATTGTATCCTTTCTTTTTCTAGGGAAACCAGAAGGTTGTTTGTAGCAACATTCCAAAGAAGAGGTGATAGAATTCCTCCTTGGGGAGTGCCTCTGTTCACATAATATACGTCTCTTCATTAGAAGTTCGTATAACAGCCTGAGTATAGCAGGTTGAACATTCAGAGTTGTCAGTCCATTTAATATCGAACCCGGATGGACGTTATTGAATGGCCCTTCGATGTCTAGAAACGCCACGATTGTGTATTTATTGGCAGATAGTGAGCTTTCAATAAAGCTGACTAGCTCATGCAATGCGCTCTCAGTAGACTAATATATTAGATTCTGAATTTATAAGAACCATTTTTGTTGGAGTTTTAGAGGAATCTTAAACGTATAATGTAAGCGTACTAGCATTTTTGGATATGATATATAAAAATCCTACGTTTTACCCAGTTTAAAATTTCTGGGCTTTATCAAGTATGAACATAGTAAGGCCTAATAAAATAATGGAAATTTCAAAAAAAAATATATGCAAGAAAATTTATTGGACATAATTTATTGCTTTAGTGCCATATAGGGTTCACTTTTTTGAGTGTAAAGACTGTCATCCACAATCAATTTTCGCATGGTATTTAGAGAGAGAGAGAGAGGGAGCCACCGTGGTGCAATGGTTAGCATGTCCGCCTTGCATACACAAGGCCGTGGGTGCGATTCCTGCTTCGACCGAAGACCAAAAAGTTTTTCAGCGGTGTATATCCCACCTCAGTAATACTGGTGACATTTCTGAGTGTTTCGAAGCTTCTCTAAGTGGTTTCACTGCAATGTAGAACGCCGTTCGGATTCGGCTATAAAAAGGAGGTCTCTTGTCATTGAGCTTAACATGGAGTCGGGCAGCACTCAGTGATAAGAAAGAAGTTCACCACTGTGGTATCACAATGGACTGAATAGTCTAAGTGAGCCTGATACATCGGGCCACCACCTAACCTAACCTAACCTATGGTATTTAGAGAACCTAATTTTAACCGGATCGGATAAAATTTGCCCCTCCAAGGGGCTCCGCAAATCTCTACTCAAAGGTTGTCGGATATGGCCAATTCTACCAAAAATGGTAGATTTTTTACTGTTTGGTAGATTGGTAGAATTCTTGATGCTTTGGTAGAGTTTGCATAATATTCCTCCCCAATTAAGAGGTACTTCACAAGTTTTCAAAAGAAATAAAATTTTGACAAAATTTTCTATAGAAATAAAATGTTGAAAAAAATCTAGACAGAATCACTTTTTATACCCTTCACCACTACTGTGGTACAGGGTATAATAAGTTTGTGCATTTGTATGTAACGCCAAGAAGGAGTAATCATAGACCAACCTTTTAGTATATGGATCGGCTTAGAATTAAATTCTGAGTCGATTTAGCGATGTCCGTCTGTCTGTCTGTCCGTCTGTCTGTCCGTCTGTCTGTCCGTCTGTCTGTCTGTCTGTCTGTCTGTTGATGTATTTTTGTGTGCAAAGTACAGCTCACAGTTTTAGTCCGATTGTCCTAAAATTTTGTATAGGGTCCTGTTTCGGCTCAAAGACGATCCCTATTGATTTTGGAAAAAATCGGTTTAGATTTAGATATAGCTGCCATATATATTTTTCACCGATCTGGTCATAATTGGCGTGTATATCAACCGATCTTCCTCAAATTGCGTACATTCGAATATTTTATGGGTCTCAAAAAACTTGCAAAATATCAGCCAAATCGGTTCAGATTTAGATATAGCTCCCATATATAGCTTTCGCCCGATTTACACTCATTTGCCCACAGAGGCAAATTTTTCGCTCCGATTTAGTTGAAATTTTGCATGGGGTGTAGAATTAGCATTGTAACTATGCCTGCCAAATTTGGTTGAAATCGGTTCAGATTTAGATATAGCTCCCATATATAGCTTTCGCCCGATTTACACTCATTTGCCCACAGAGGCCAATTTTTCGCTTCGATTTAGTTGAAATTTTGCATGGGGAGTAGAATTAGCATTGTAACTATGCGTGCCAAATTTGGTTGAAATCGGTTCAGATTTAGATATATCTCCCATATATAGCTTTCACCCGATTTACACTCATATGACCACAGAGGCCAATTTTTAACTCCGATTTAGTTGAAATTTTGCACAGGGAGTAGAATTAGCATTGTAACTATGCGTGCCAAATTTGGTTGAAATCGGTTCAGATTTGGATATATCTCCCATATATAGCTTTCGCCCGATTTACACTCATATGACCACAGAGGCCAATTTTTAACTCCGATTTAGTTGAAGTTTTGCACAGAGAGTAGAATTAGCATTGTTGCTATGCGTGCCAAATTTGGTTTAAATCGGTTCAGATTTAGATATAGGTCCCATATATAGCTTTCGCCCGATTTACACTCATATGACCACAGAGGCCAATTTTTAACTCCGATTTAGTTGAAATATTGCACAGGGAGTAGGATTAGCATTGTAACTATGCGTGCCAAATTTGGTTGAAATCGGTTCAGATTTAGATATATCTCCCATATATAGATTTCGCCCTATTTACACTCATATGACCACAGAGGCCAATTTTTAACTCCGATTTAGTTGAAGTTTTGCACAGAGAGTAGAATTAGCATTGTTGCTATGCATGCCAAATTTGGTTTAAATCGGTTCAGATTTAGATATAGGTCCCATATATATGTTTTTCTGATTTCGACAAAAATGGTCAAAATACCAACATTTGCTTTGTAAAAGCCACTGCTTAGTCCAAAAGTTGTAAAATTGATTCTAATTTTCCTAAACTTCTAATACATATATATCGAGCGATAAATCATAAATAAACTTTTGCGAAGTTTCCTTAAAATTGCTTCAGATTAAAATGTTTCCCATATTTATACCCTTCACCACTACTGTGGTACAGGGTATAATAAGTTTGTGCATTTGTATGTAACGCCAAGAAGGAGTAATCATAGACCAACCTTTTAGTATATGGATCGGCTTAGAATTAAATTCTGAGTCGATTTAGCGATGTCCGTCTGTCTGTCTGTCCGTCTGTCTGTCCGTCTGTCTGTCCGTCTGTCTGTCTGTCTGTCTGTTGATGTATTTTTGTGTGCAAAGTACAGCTCGCAGTTTTAGTCCGATTGTCCTAAAATTTTGTATAGGGTCCTGTTTCGGCTCAAAGACGATCCCTATTGATTTTGGAAAAAATCGGTTTAGATTTAGATATAGCTGCCATATATATTTTTCACCGATCTGGTCATAATTGGCGTGTATATCAACCGATCTTCCTCAAATTGCGTACATTCGAATATTTTATGGGTCTCAAAAAACTTGCAAAATATCAGCCAAATCGGTTCAGATTTAGATATAGCTCCCATATATAGCTTTCGCCCGATTTACACTCATTTGCCCACAGAGGCAAATTTTTCGCTCCGATTTAGTTGAAATTTTGCATGGGGTGTAGAATTGGCATTGTAACTATGCCTGCCAAATTTGGTTGAAATCGGTTCAGATTTAGATATAGCTCCCATATATAGCTTTCGCCCGATTTACACTCATTTGCCCACAGAGGCCAATTTTTCGCTTCGATTTAGTTGAAATTTTGCATGGGGAGTAGAATTAGCATTGTAACTATGCGTGCCAAATTTGGTTGAAATCGGTTCAGATTTAGATATATCTCCCATATATAGCTTTCACCCGATTTACACTCATATGACCACAGAGGCCAATTTTTAACTCCGATTTAGTTGAAATTTTGCACAGGGAGTAGAATTAGCATTGTAACTATGCGTGCCAAATTTGGTTGAAATCGGTTCAGATTTGGATATATCTCCCATATATAGCTTTCGCCCGATTTACACTCATATGACCACAGAGGCCAATTTTTAACTCCGATTTAGTTGAAGTTTTGCACAGAGAGTAGAATTAGCATTGTTGCTATGCGTGCCAAATTTGGTTTAAATCGGTTCAGATTTAGATATAGGTCCCATATATAGCTTTCGCCCGATTTACACTCATATGACCACAGAGGCCAATTTTTAACTCCGATTTAGTTGAAATATTGCACAGGGAGTAGGATTAGCATTGTAACTATGCGTGCCAAATTTGGTTGAAATCGGTTCAGATTTAGATATATCTCCCATATATAGATTTCGCCCTATTTACACTCATATGACCACAGAGGCCAATTTTTAACTCCGATTTAGTTGAAGTTTTGCACAGAGAGTAGAATTAGCATTGTTGCTATGCATGCCAAATTTGGTTTAAATCGGTTCAGATTTAGATATAGGTCCCATATATATGTTTTTCTGATTTCGACAAAAATGGTCAAAATACCAACATTTGCTTTGTAAAAGCCACTGCTTAGTCCAAAAGTTGTAAAATTGATTCTAATTTTCCTAAACTTCTAATACATATATATCGAGCGATAAATCATAAATAAACTTTTGCGAAGTTTCCTTAAAATTGCTTCAGATTTAAATGTTTCCCATATTTATACCCTTCACCACTACTGTGGTACAGGGTATAATAAGTTTGTGCATTTGTATGTAACGCCAAGAAGGAGTAATCATAGACCAACCTTTTAGTATATGGATCGGCTTAGAATTAAATTCTGAGTCGATTTAGCGATGTCCGTCTGTCTGTCTGTCCGTCTGTCTGTCCGTCTGTCTGTCCGTCTGTCTGTCTGTCTGTCTGTCTGTTGATGTATTTTTGTGTGCAAAGTACAGCTCACAGTTTTAGTCCGATTGTCCTAAAATTTTGTATAGGGTCCTGTTTCGGCTCAAAGACGATCCCTATTGATTTTGGAAAAAATCGGTTTAGATTTAGATATAGCTGCCATATATATTTTTCACCGATCTGGTCATAATTGGCGTGTATATCAACCGATCTTCCTCAAATTGCGTACATTCGAATATTTTATGGGTCTCAAAAAACTTGCAAAATATCAGCCAAATCGGTTCAGATTTAGATATAGCTCCCATATATAGCTTTCGCCCGATTTACACTCATTTGCCCACAGAGGCAAATTTTTCGCTCCGATTTAGTTGAAATTTTGCATGGGGTGTAGAATTAGCATTGTAACTATGCCTGCCAAATTTGGTTGAAATCGGTTCAGATTTAGATATAGCTCCCATATATAGCTTTCGCCCGATTTACACTCATTTGCCCACAGAGGCCAATTTTTCGCTTCGATTTAGTTGAAATTTTGCATGGGGAGTAGAATTAGCATTGTAACTATGCGTGCCAAATTTGGTTGAAATCGGTTCAGATTTAGATATATCTCCCATATATAGCTTTCACCCGATTTACACTCATATGACCACAGAGGCCAATTTTTAACTCCGATTTAGTTGAAATTTTGCACAGGGAGTAGAATTAGCATTGTAACTATGCGTGCCAAATTTGGTTGAAATCGGTTCAGATTTGGATATATCTCCCATATATAGCTTTCGCCCGATTTACACTCATATGACCACAGAGGCCAATTTTTAACTCCGATTTAGTTGAAGTTTTGCACAGAGAGTAGAATTAGCATTGTTGCTATGCGTGCCAAATTTGGTTTAAATCGGTTCAGATTTAGATATAGGTCCCATATATAGCTTTCGCCCGATTTACACTCATATGACCACAGAGGCCAATTTTTAACTCCGATTTAGTTGAAATATTGCACAGGGAGTAGGATTAGCATTGTAACTATGCGTGCCAAATTTGGTTGAAATCGGTTCAGATTTAGATATATCTCCCATATATAGATTTCGCCCTATTTACACTCATATGACCACAGAGGCCAATTTTTAACTCCGATTTAGTTGAAGTTTTGCACAGAGAGTAGAATTAGCATTGTTGCTATGCATGCCAAATTTGGTTTAAATCGGTTCAGATTTAGATATAGGTCCCATATATATGTTTTTCTGATTTCGACAAAAATGGTCAAAATACCAACATTTGCTTTGTAAAAGCCACTGCTTAGTCCAAAAGTTGTAAAATTGATTCTAATTTTCCTAAACTTCTAATACATATATATCGAGCGATAAATCATAAATAAACTTTTGCGAAGTTTCCTTAAAATTGCTTCAGATTAAAATGTTTCCCATATTTATACCCTTCACCACTACTGTGGTACAGGGTATAATAAGTTTGTGCATTTGTATGTAACGCCAAGAAGGAGTAATCATAGACCAACCTTTTAGTATATGGATCGGCTTAGAATTAAATTCTGAGTCGATTTAGCGATGTCCGTCTGTCTGTCTGTCCGTCTGTCTGTCCGTCTGTCTGTCCGTCTGTCTGTCTGTCTGTCTGTTGATGTATTTTTGTGTGCAAAGTACAGCTCGCAGTTTTAGTCCGATTGTCCTAAAATTTTGTATAGGGTCCTGTTTCGGCTCAAAGACGATCCCTATTGATTTTGGAAAAAATCGGTTTAGATTTAGATATAGCTGCCATATATATTTTTCACCGATCTGGTCATAATTGGCGTGTATATCAACCGATCTTCCTCAAATTGCGTACATTCGAATATTTTATGGGTCTCAAAAAACTTGCAAAATATCAGCCAAATCGGTTCAGATTTAGATATAGCTCCCATATATAGCTTTCGCCCGATTTACACTCATTTGCCCACAGAGGCAAATTTTTCGCTCCGATTTAGTTGAAATTTTGCATGGGGTGTAGAATTAGCATTGTAACTATGCCTGCCAAATTTGGTTGAAATCGGTTCAGATTTAGATATAGCTCCCATATATAGCTTTCGCCCGATTTAGACTCATTTGCCCACAGAGGCCAATTTTTCGCTTCGATTTAGTTGAAATTTTGCATGGGGAGTAGAATTAGCATTGTAACTATGCGTGCCAAATTTGGTTGAAATCGGTTCAGATTTAGATATATCTCCCATATATAGCTTTCACCCGATTTACACTCATATGACCACAGAGGCCAATTTTTAACTCCGATTTAGTTGAAATTTTGCACAGGGAGTAGAATTAGCATTGTAACTATGCGTGCCAAATTTGGTTGAAATCGGTTCAGATTTGGATATATCTCCCATATATAGCTTTCGCCCGATTTACACTCATATGACCACAGAGGCCAATTTTTAACTCCGATTTAGTTGAAGTTTTGCACAGAGAGTAGAATTAGCATTGTTGCTATGCGTGCCAAATTTGGTTTAAATCGGTTCAGATTTAGATATAGGTCCCATATATAGCTTTCGCCCGATTTACACTCATATGACCACAGAGGCCAATTTTTAACTCCGATTTAGTTGAAATATTGCACAGGGAGTAGGATTAGCATTGTAACTATGCGTGCCAAATTTGGTTGAAATCGGTTCAGATTTAGATATATCTCCCATATATAGATTTCGCCCTATTTACACTCATATGACCACAGAGGCCAATTTTTAACTCCGATTTAGTTGAAGTTTTGCACAGAGAGTAGAATTAGCATTGTTGCTATGCATGCCAAATTTGGTTTAAATCGGTTCAGATTTAGATATAGGTCCCATATATATGTTTTTCTGATTTCGACAAAAATGGTCAAAATACCAACATTTGCTTTGTAAAAGCCACTGCTTAGTCCAAAAGTTGTAAAATTGATTCTAATTTTCCTAAACTTCTAATACATATATATCGAGCGATAAATCATAAATAAACTTTTGCGAAGTTTCCTTAAAATTGCTTCAGATTTAAATGTTTCCCATATTTTTTAACTAACATTGTGTTACACCCTAGTGCATTAGCCGACTTAAATTTTGAGTCTATAGATTTTGTAGAAGTCTATCAAATTCTGTCCAGATCGAGTGAAATTTAAATGTATATATTTGGGACAAACCTTTATATATAGCCCCCAACACATTTGACGGATGTGATATGGTATCGAAAATTTAGATCTACAAAGTGGTGCAGGGTATAATATAGTCGGCCCCGCCCGACTTTAGACTTTCCTTACTGGTTTTAACTAACATTGTGTTACACCCTAGTGCATTAGCCGACTTAAATTTTGAGTCTATAGATTTTGTAGAAGTCTATCAAATTCTGTCCAGATCGAGTGATATTTAAATGTATATATTTGGGACAAACCTTTATATATAGCCCCCAACACATTTGACGGATGTGATATGGTATCGAAAATTTAGATCTACAAAGTGGTGCAGGGTATAATATAGTCGGCCCCGCCCGACTTTAGACTTTCCTTACTGGTTTTTATATAATTCTCTATAGAAATAAATTTTTGACAAAAATTTCTGTAGAAAAAGAAATATTCTATAGAAACTAAATTTTGAAAATTTTTTCTAAAAAAAATAAAATTTTTATTAAATTTTCTATAAAGTCAATATCTTAAACAAAACAAGTATATACGGCCGTAAGTTCGGCCAGGCCGAATCTTATGTACCCTCCACCATGGATTGCGTAGGAACTTCT
This sequence comes from Haematobia irritans, assembly GCF_050003625.1. NCBI lineage: Eukaryota > Metazoa > Arthropoda > Insecta > Diptera > Muscidae > Haematobia > Haematobia irritans. Next base: position 51,108,544 of record NC_134400.1, read on the forward strand.
ACTAAAGGCTGTCATCCACAATCGAATTACTTGGGTTGCGATAACACTTGCCGATGACAAGTTATCGTAAAACTTTTTAACACTGTCTTCTAAATTGTAAGTTAGCCCATACGGGGTATATATTGAACAAAAAAAGGCCGATTAAATGCGTATAGTTTGACAAAAAAAATGTTGACAAAATTTTCTATAGAAATAAAAACTTGACAAAATTTTCTATAGAAATAAACGTTTGACAAAACTTTCTATAGAAATGAAATTTTGACACAACTTTCTATAGTAATAAAATTTGACAAAATTTTCTATGGAAATAAAGTTTTGGTAGATTTTTTTTGGCGATATGGACCAATTTTTGTGTAATAAGTTATCGGCTATATATAACTAAAGACCGATATTGACCAATTTTTACATGGCTGTTAGAGGCCATATATTGACAAAATGTACCAAATTTCAACCGCATCGGATGACTTTTGCTATATATAATTATGGACCGATATGGACCAATTTTTGCATGGTTGTTAGATACCATATACCAAACACCATGTACCAAATTTCAACTGGATCTGATGAATTTCGCTCCTCCAAGAGGCTCCTGAGGTCAAATCTGGGGATCGGTTTATATGGGAGCTATATATAATTATGAACCGATATGGACCAATTTTTCCATGGTTGTTAGAGACTATATACTAACACCACGTACTAAATTTCAATTGGATCGGATGAATTTTGCTCCTCCAAGAGGCTCCGGAGTTCAAATCTGGGGATCGGTTTATATTGGAGCTATATATAATTATGAACCGATATGGACCAATTTTTGCATGGTTGTTAGAGGCCGTATACTAACATCAGGTACCAAATTTCAACAGGATCGGATGAATTTTGCCCCTCCAAGAGGCTCCGGAGGTCAAATCTGGGGATCGGTTTATATGGGGGCTATATATAATTATGGACCGATATGGACCAATTTTTGCATGGTTGTTAGAGACCGTATACTAACATCAGGTACCACATTTCAACCGGATCGGATGAATTTTTCCCCTCCAAGAGGCTCCGGAGGTCAAATCTGGGGATCGGTTTATATGGGGGCTATATATAATTATGAACCGACATGGACCAATTTTTGCATGGGTGTTAGAGACCGTATACTAAGACCACGTACTAAATTTCAACCGGATCGGATGAATTTTGCTCCTCCAAGAGGCTCCGGAGGTCAAATCTGGGGATCGGTTTATATGGGAGCTATATATAATTATGGACCGATATGGACCAATTTTTGCATGGTTGTTAGAGGCCGTATACTAACATCAGGTACCAAATTTCAACCGGATCGGATGAGTTTTGCTGCTCCGGGAGGCTCCCAAGCCAAATTTGGGGATCGGTTTATATGGGGGCTATACGTAAACGTGGTCCGATATGGCCGATTTTCAATACCATCCGACCTACATCAATAACAACTACTTGTGCCAAGTTTCAAGTCGATAGCTTGTTTCGTTCGGAAGTTAGCGTGATTTCCACAGACGGACGGACAGCCGGACAGACGGACGGAAGGACGGACGGACGGACATGCTTAGATCGACTCAGAATTTCACCACGACCCAGAATATATATACTTTATGGGATCTTAGAGCAATATTTCGATGTGTTACAAACGGAATGACAAAGTTAATATACCCCCATCCTATGGTGGAGGGTATAAAAATATTTTGGGACATACTATCAAAGACTCCCATTTTCTCTCTTTTGTTTAAGTAGTAACTTTCTCTTGTTATTGCAAACTAAAAATATTTGAAAATTCGTATAATTTACAATTCAAGGGATATTTATACACTCAAATAAATTGTCGCGATTAGGAGTAATAAAAAATAACAAATAAACTTCTAAAATAAAATATTTATTTAGAGGAAACATTTTTGTCACAATAACCACAGAAATTTGAATAAACACTGCAAAATAAGATTTTTTATTCGGTAGTGTTTTGGTAAAATTTTCTTCAAATTGTGGTAGATTATTTTGGGCCGGAGTGGTAACCGTCTTTGCAATACTATACGACCTACATAAATAACAACTACACGCAAAAAAATAATTCTTTCCTCCCAAACGAAATTTTAGACAAACAAAGTTCGTTTCTCATTTGCTTTTCGCTGTAAGGAAGTGCATTTGGAAGAAAAGTATATACTTTTTGTGATAAACGTTTATTCTTTTCCAGGATGTAAAAACAATTCCATAATGACTAGCTCAAAAAAAAACATTATTTTCTTGCTAATTGTATTGTCCCTCACATCTTTCTCACATCCACGAGGATTTTTAGTTCTTAACACCTTTTCCTGTAATACCAACAATGTAGAAGAAATTATACGATTTTATAAATTTTTAAAATTTTGTTTACCTTTCGCCTGGACGGAGAATCGAACCGCGGACCATGCACATTGTAAGCCAACACACTAACCACTGAGCTATGTACCTGTTATGGTCATCAATAGATAAATATCCATATAAGTTATATTTATATAGCATGGCTTGCGGCGCCCACGAACCGAATAAACAAAGTTTATTTAACAGAAACAAACATTTAGTTTGGCACCGTGGAGCAGTGGTAGCTACGTCCGACTCTCATGCCAAGGGTCGTGGGTTCGATCCCTGCTTCGGCCAAAGTTTTTTTTTTGCTTTTGTTTTTTTTACATATATTCCAGATATATTCGGAAGATTCCGAAAAAATGTTCAACATTACATTGTACTATATTAAATTTTGAACTGTAAAATGTGTCTTATTAAAGACCTAAAGTCAGAAAAGAACAGTGTTTGATATAAACGAAATGGACTGTGTTGTTATTTCAAAAATAAGTTTTTTTATTGAAAAAATAAAAATTTTGTAACAAACGAATTTTTTTGGTGATAAAAGTTTAAAATTTTCGAAGCAATTCAAAAAACTCTAACAAAAGAAAAACGTTTTCGGTACACGTTTTCCAAACGTTTTTTTCTTTGCGTGTACTTATATACCAAGTTTCAAGTTGGTAGATACTTTCGTTCGGAAGTTAGCGTGATTTCCACAGACTGATGGACGGGCATCACTAGATCGACTCCAAATTTCATCACGGCCAAAAATGGTAGAATGTACACGAAAAAAATAAATTGTTTTATAGCAAGAATTAACTTCGTCGTGCGAAAATTGAACTAATTTACACTCCTCATTGTCAGAGAAAGCGGATGTACTGTTTAACTACAACTCAATACAACTCGTAGAAGTAAAAATTAACTAAAAGTACAGAAAAAATCATTGGCGCCAAATCATGATCATTTTAATTATACTGTAGTTCCTTTTTACTACGTTCTTTCATTTTTACTATCATACGAAATTTTTATAATGAAATTATTTTCCTCTGTTGGTTAAGCTACACTTGTAGTGCAGTCAATGCGTGGTTTTAAGCTGAAATCAAAAACAACAATAATGATTGAAGAATAAGCCAACAATAACAAAACAAAACGAATAAAATTTAATAATAAAATTTAAGTACAAACAAATAATTTGTAGCAATATAAATAATTTAAATTGAGCGTTAGTTTAACTACGGATTTTTTTTTGGTGTATATACTGTATGGAGTTTGAAACCAATATTTCCATGTGTTACAAATGGAATGAGGGTATAATAAATTCTTACGAATATTAGCTACACGCAAAAAAATAATTCTTTCCTCGCAAACGGAAATTTAGACAATCAACCATCATTTACCATTTGATTTTCTCTGTAAGGAACTATGTCAAGCAGTTCTATTTATAAAGCATAGTTTGTAAATGTAAAGAAAAGAAAAGAAAACTGTTCTTTCAGTGTGTATATACTGAAAGAATAGTAATTTTTATTGTTGTGTTGAAGTACAGATTTTTTACAAATTTACGAAGAGATTCTATTTGTACCCTTTCTCAAAATATAATTAGATATTCCATAATTATGGAACTTCCATTGATTCCATATTCTTTATGGAATATCTTTCAAATATTTAGAGTTTTCCACTTTTGTAATTTTTTAATTATATTGTATATCTATAATTTTTGTTGAAATTCGTTTTATTCAACATCCTTTACTCATTTTATTTAGCCCGATTAATGACGAAACATGAATTCATGTTTTCTAAGAAAACCTCTAGAGGTTTACAATCTGCCAAAGAATCTTTTAACACTTTGCTTTGTTGCCTCCTCATTAGAAAGTCAATTCACGTACATTAATTCCAATGAAGGCCGAAGAAAATTCAACACTGATACGGTCGAGCTATGTTCTTAGAAAATCGCCTCCTGTATTCAACTAAGGATATACACTAACGAAAGGAAAAAAAAACCAGTAAGGAAAGTCTAAAGTCGGGCGGGGCCGACTATATTATACCCTGCACCACTTTGTAGATCTAAATTTTCGATACCATATCACATCCGTCAAATGTGTTGGGGGCTATATATAAAGGTTTGTCCCAAATATATACATTTAAATATCACTCGATCTGGACAGAATTTGATAGACTTCTACAAAATCTATAGACTCAAAATTTAAGTCGGCTAATGCACTAGGGTGTAACACAATGTTAGTTAAAAATATGGGAAACATTTAAATCTGAAGCAATTTTAAGGAAACTTCGCAAAAGTTTATTTATGATTTATCGCTCGATATATATGTATTAGAAGTTTAGGAAAATTAGAATCAATTTTACAACTTTTGGACTAAGCAGTGGCTTTTACAAAGCAAATGTTGGTATTTTGACCATTTTTGTCGAAATCAGAAAAACATATATATGGGACCTATATCTAAATCTGAACCGATTTAAACCAAATTTGGCATGCATAGCAACAATGCTAATTCTACTCTCTGTGCAAAACTTCAACTAAATCGGAGTTAAAAATTGGCCTCTGTGGTCATATGAGTGTAAATAGGGCGAAATCTATATATGGGAGATATATCTAAATCTGAACCGATTTCAACCAAATTTGGCACGCATAGTTACAATGCTAATCCTACTCCCTGTGCAATATTTCAACTAAATCGGAGTTAAAAATTGGCCTCTGTGGTCATATGAGTGTAAATCGGGCGAAAGCTATATATGGGACCTATATCTAAATCTGAACCGATTTAAACCAAATTTGGCACGCATAGCAACAATGCTAATCCTACTCTCTGTGCAAAACTTCAACTAAATCGGAGTTAAAAATTGGCCTCTGTGGTCATATGAGTGTAAATCGGGCGAAAGCTATATATGGGAGATATATCCAAATCTGAACCGATTTCAACCAAATTTGGCACGCATAGTTACAATGCTAATTCTACTCCCTGTGCAAAATTTCAACTAAATCGGAGTTAAAAATTGGCCTCTGTGGTCATATGAGTGTAAATCGGGTGAAAGCTATATATGGGAGATATATCTAAATCTGAACCGATTTCAACCAAATTTGGCACGCATAGTTACAATGCTAATTCTACTCCCCATGCAAAATTTCAACTAAATCGAAGCGAAAAATTGGCCTCTGTGGGCAAATGAGTGTAAATCGGGCGAAAGCTATATATGGGAGCTATATCTAAATCTGAACCGATTTCAACCAAATTTGGCAGGCATAGTTACAATGCTAATTCTACACCCCATGCAAAATTTCAACTAAATCGGAGCGAAAAATTTGCCTCTGTGGGCAAATGAGTGTAAATCGGGCGAAAGCTATATATGGGAGCTATATCTAAATCTGAACCGATTTGGCTGATATTTTGCAAGTTTTTTGAGACCCATAAAATATTCGAATGTACGCAATTTGAGGAAGATCGGTTGATATACACGCCAATTATGACCAGATCGGTGAAAAATATATATGGCAGCTATATCTAAATCTAAACCGATTTTTTCCAAAATCAATAGGGATCGTCTTTGAGCCGAAACAGGACCCTATACAAAATTTTAGGACAATCGGACTAAAACTGCGAGCTGTACTTTGCACACAAAAATACATCAACAGACAGACAGACAGACGGACAGACAGACGGACAGACAGACGGACAGACAGACGGACAGACAGACAGACGGACATCGCTAAATCGACTCAGAATTTAATTCTAAGCCGATCCATATACTAAAAGGTTGGTCTATGATTACTCCTTCTTGGCGTTACATACAAATGCACAAACTTATTATACCCTGTACCACAGTAGTGGTGAAGGGTATAAATATGGGAAACATTTAAATCTGAAGCAATTTTAAGGAAACTTCGCAAAAGTTTATTTATGATTTATCGCTCGATATATATGTATTAGAAGTTTAGGAAAATTAGAATCAATTTTACAACTTTTGGACTAAGCAGTGGCTTTTACAAAGCAAATGTTGGTATTTTGACCATTTTTGTCGAAATCAGAAAAACATATATATGGGACCTATATCTAAATCTGAACCGATTTAAACCAAATTTGGCATGCATAGCAACAATGCTAATTCTACTCTCTGTGCAAAACTTCAACTAAATCGGAGTTAAAAATTGGCCTCTGTGGTCATATGAGTGTAAATAGGGCGAAATCTATATATGGGAGATATATCTAAATCTGAACCGATTTCAACCAAATTTGGCACGCATAGTTACAATGCTAATCCTACTCCCTGTGCAATATTTCAACTAAATCGGAGTTAAAAATTGGCCTCTGTGGTCATATGAGTGTAAATCGGGCGAAAGCTATATATGGGACCTATATCTAAATCTGAACCGATTTCAACCAAATTTGGCACGCATAGCAACAATGCTAATTCTACTCTCTGTGCAAAACTTCAACTAAATCGGAGTTAAAAATTGGCCTCTGTGGTCATATGAGTGTAAATCGGGCGAAAGCTATATATGGGAGATATATCCAAATCTGAACCGATTTCAACCAAATTTGGCACGCATAGTTACAATGCTAATTCTACTCCCTGTGCAAAATTTCAACTAAATCGGAGTTAAAAATTGGCCTCTGTGGTCATATGAGTGTAAATCGGGTGAAAGCTATATATGGGAGATATATCTAAATCTGAACCGATTTCAACCAAATTTGGCACGCATAGTTACAATGCTAATTCTACTCCCCATGCAAAATTTCAACTAAATCGAAGCGAAAAATTGGCCTCTGTGGGCAAATGAGTGTAAATCGGGCGAAAGCTATATATGGGAGCTATATCTAAATCTGAACCGATTTCAACCAAATTTGGCAGGCATAGTTACAATGCTAATTCTACACCCCATGCAAAATTTCAACTAAATCGGAGCGAAAAATTTGCCTCTGTGGGCAAATGAGTGTAAATCGGGCGAAAGCTATATATGGGAGCTATATCTAAATCTGAACCGATTTGGCTGATATTTTGCAAGTTTTTTGAGACCCATAAAATATTCGAATGTACGCAATTTGAGGAAGATCGGTTGATATACACGCCAATTATGACCAGATCGGTGAAAAATATATATGGCAGCTATATCTAAATCTAAACCGATTTTTTCCAAAATCAATAGGGATCGTCTTTGAGCCGAAACAGGACCCTATACAAAATTTTAGGACAATCGGACTAAAACTGCGAGCTGTACTTTGCACACAAAAATACATCAACAGACAGACAGACAGACAGACGGACAGACAGACGGACAGACAGACGGACAGACAGACAGACAGACAGACGGACATCGCTAAATCGACTCAGAATTTAATTCTAAGCCGATCCATATACTAAAAGGTTGGTCTATGATTACTCCTTCTTGGCGTTACATACAAATGCACAAACTTATTATACCCTGTACCACAGTAGTGGTGAAGGGTATAAATACACTGAAAGAAGAGTTTTTTTTTTTTGTTTCTGAGGAATGAAATTTTGATACGAACAAAAATATCTTTTGACTTTAAATTTTTTTTCAAACAAAATGTGTTTCGGGCACAATTTTTAAACACAATATATTTAATTTTAGAGTTGGGACAGTAAAATGAAAAAGGAGGAAATAGTGAAAAATTAAACAGTAAAAAAAAGCGGCCTAAATAAATTTATGTGTATATTATAAAATTATTTATGTATGTTTATACTCCACGTTCTTCTTTTGTTAGAGTTTTTGAATTCCTTCCAAAATTTCAAATTTTTGTAACAGTTTTTTGTTACAAAATTGTTATTTTTGCAATAAAAAATAATATCTTATCCAAAAGCTCAGTCCATTTCGTTTATATCAAGCACTGTTCTTTTCTGACTGTAAATCTTTAATAACCCACATTTCGAAGTTTCATTATAAACATGTACTATAGTATAAATATAAATGTGTAAATTAAAAAAATGGTGTTCGGTCGGAGCAGGGATTGAACCCACGACCCTTGGTATGCAATGCAGACATGCTAACCACTGCTCCACGTGGCCAACAAATATATGTTTCTGTTAAATAATGTTATGTTTGCATGGGCTCGTGGGCGCTGCAAACTATGCTATATAAATGTAACTTATAACTATAATTGTCTACTGGTGACTATAACAGCTACGTAGCCCAGTGGATAGTGTGTTGGCTTACAAACTGTATGGTCCTCGGTTCGAATCTCCGTCCAGGCGAAAGGTAAAAATTAAAAAAAAATTATAAAATTGAATAATTTCTTCAACATTATTTGTAACATATTACAGAAAAAGGTGCCAAGAACTACAAAATTTCATGGAAGTGAAAATTATGTGAGAGAATGAGCACAATCTTCTTTGGGGAAAATTCTTCCAAGCATATAATATTTTTGGGCTGAAAATACTTCCAAACATATAATATGTTCACATAAAACAAACATATTAATGGTTTGTCAGTATCCAATAATATATGTGCTTCCTGCAAAATATGTTTGGAACATATGCTAGAGAAGCGATTTTTATGAGGGTGTATATAAAGAAAATGCTTTATAACCAAGGGTATTCTCGTTTGTCTAAAATTCCGTCACAGAAGGAAATTATTTTTTTCTTTGTGTATATTATGTAAACACATCCCCACACCAATACATCCCCATATATATTATGTAGATGTATGTGTGTTGGTATTATTACATTTACATTGTTTGGATTATGAAACAAGTGAAAATGATTACATTTGAGAAAAATATTTCAAAATGTTATATGTATTTTCCCCCTATCGTAAAATTGTTGCGGTGGTAGCAATTCGTAATAAAGGCTAAAATACCAAAATCCAACACAACAACACCAATGCCACCAACACACATCGACCCAGCCTCAATTAAAAAATTTTGTAATTATTGAAGTTATAGGGGTTCTACTTCATGCGCTATATGGTTGGTCCTTAATTCTTGTGTTTCTACTTCAATTCTTACAAACGAATATAACATTATTTCTATACTACTAAGTGGCAGGAACGTAGGTATATCTACGTATTTTGGGGTCTGTTTATGTGAACATTTTTGAAATACAGTGAAACTTCGCAGAAGTGGGCTCATACTGTAGCATCCCACCCGACCAAAGTGCGAGAAATGGCGAATTTTTCGAAATAAATTAACGCGCACATTATTAGAGAAAAGTTCGATAAAAGAAAAATTTCGAACGTTCATTGTTTCGAAGTAATAACGAATATTTTACGGCTTATTTGTTGGTGTTCCGCCATGTTTGTTTTTGAAAAAGAGATTAAAAAGTCATTTCAGTTTAAGAAATTGGTAAGTGCGGGTAAAATGTCAGCGAATCTAAAAGAGGTAAGTAATTTATTTATATATCTTTTAAAAAACTACAAATTTTCTTTCTTGTTTAGTTTGCAGATGTATCCAGGAAAATGTTACTCATTGATTATAGTCCATTTTCAATGACATAGCCACGACCGGTTTAATAAGAAAATCTGCGCAAAGAAGTCAATGCAGAGCCTTAAATAACTTTAAATATAAATTCCAAAATGTAAATATTTTAAGTTTATTTTGTTCGCAAAATTAATATCTATATTATTTTGTATTACAATTATCTATATTGTGTTCTTATAAAATAAAAACAAACTTGACATTTTTCTTTTACTACACAACTTATAATGGGAACAAAATGGGAGTAAAACAGTACAGAAAACCTTCGAAATCGATATGCTATCGAACTCGAAAACGAATTCGAAATTGATTCGTTAACGATCAATTATAGATATCGCTAAACCTTCTTTAACGAATCATTAGCAAGCCTTCTAAAACGAAGAATTTGCTGGCAGTAAGCGCACGACAGATAGGTTAGGTTAGGTTATGTGGCAGCCCGATGTATCAGGCTCACTTAGACGATTCAGTCCATTGTGATACCACATTGGTGAACTTCTCTCTTATCACTGAGTGCTGCCCGATTCCATGTTAAGCTCAATGATAAGGGACCTCCTTTTTATAGCCGAGTCCGAACGGCGTTCCACATTGCTGTGAAACCACTTAGAGAAGCTTTGAAACCCTCAGAAATGTCACCAGCATTACTGAGGTGGGATAATCCACCGCTGAAAAACTTTTTGGTGTTCGGTCGTAGCAGGAATCGATCCCACGACCTTGTGTATGCAAGGCGGGCATGCTAACCATTGCACCACGGTGGCTCCCAAGCGCACGACAGATGAACGTTTTTCAAAAATTTTTCGAACCATTCTCGATATCGTTTTCGATAGTTTTCTTCGAGAAAAAACCGAGAATATTTCTATATAGAATACGATAACGAACGTTGAGGTCAGGAAAACTTTTTGGTAGTCGACCGAAACTGCGACGGAACCCCTGGCCTTTTGCATGTAAGGTGAGCATAAATACACCAGCATTATTAAGAGTGGATACTCCACCTCTGAAAAACGTTTTGGTGTTTGGTGGAAATTGGGATTGGACCTACACTGAAAGAAAAGTACATCATCAAATTAATAAAACAAAATCATCGAAAAATCTTCATCAAATTGATGTAGAAAATACATTGTTTTTATGAAATCGGTATTCAATTTGATGTTTTCTGTTTTCAGTTGATCCTTGTATGCATCCATATATAATTGTTTTCATTTTTAAAGAAAGCAAATATCAGTTTACAGCTAGCTATCTGGACAAAATTTGTTAGACGTTTACAAAACCTATAGACTTGCCGCCATATTCATAAAAGTTAATGTAAACTTTAAACCTACTATTACCAGACAAATTCTTTGGATAAACTGTCAGTAAATTATTATGAATATAGTCATTAAAATTTAAGTCGGCTAATGCTATGGGGTGGAATACAATGTTATTAAAAAAGGGAAATATTTAAATCTAAAGAAATCTTTTGTTAAAGTGCGAAGCTGACTATGATTTATCGGTCGATAGATATGTATTAGAAGTGTAAGAAAATTTCAGTAATTTTTACAAGTTTTTGACTCACAGTGGTGATTTTATAAGGAAAATGTTGGAATTTTGGCCATGTTTGCGCAAACCGGAAAACGTATATATGGGAGCTATATCTAAATCTGAACCGATTCCACACTCAAAAAAAGTTTACTCGGATCCAAAGATTTTGACCTTCCAATAAGAATTTTGGTATTGATTATGAGCCAAAGATGCGGCTTCTTTAAAATAAAGACATTTTTTAGTGACTTTTCTGGGTTTAAATCTACACGGATGAAAAAGACTGTTTTTCATATGTTTGGCTATAAACATTATATGTTTGGAACACAAATTTTTAAACACAATATTTTTGAGTGCAAGCATATAATGTTCATAAACTAGCATAACATGTTTGGGACATATATGTTAATATGTTAGAACATATTATGTTTGGGACATAAAATGTTTGTAAATATAATATGCTTGGATGCAAACATATATTAATTTAGAAATAGCCTATAAACATATATGTGTTTAGTAGCTTGGAGCGCTATTTAACAGGGAGCGATATTGAATTAAGTTGGTGGTTGTTGCTTGTTATTACAAAATTAACATTTTATTTTTCCTTGGGCAATTGATCAGCTACTTCTTTGACCCTTACAAACTGTGTGGTCCGCTGTTCGAATCCCCGTCCGGCAAAAGGTAAAATTAAAATAAAAAAAATTTAATAATTTCTTCTACAATGTTTGTATTACAGAAAAAGGTGCTAAGAACTAAAAAATTTCGTGGAAGCGAGAAAGATGTGGGGAATATACAATTAGGCAGAAACAAAATTTTGAGCATTCAGGTCGAAAACCTATGTTGTTAGCACCTATATTACCTGTTTATTTTCATAATTCATTATGATTGTAAATATATAAATAAATAAATAAAATTTTGAGCACAATATTGTTTGGGAGAATTTTTTTAAGCATATAATATTTTTGGGTGCAAAATGCTTCCAAACATGTTATATGTTCACAAAATAACATATTGTTTTTTGGAAGACAACATTATTGAATTTGGATGCAAAAATACAAAATGTTTGGAACTTAGACTATCCAAACATATATTGTTTAGACCAATATGCTTTCAAACATATTATATATTGGAAGAGATCAAACATATAAATGTTTGGGCAATACCCAAAAATGTATATGCTTGAAGCAAAATATGTTTGGGAGTATATGTTACAGAAGCGATTTTTTATGAGGGTGTAGGATCAATAAAATTAAAACTAGGATACAGATCTCATTTATCGAATTTTCATTTTCTTTTCTCGGTATATTATTAAAGCTACTAATTTAATTAGCGTTAATTTATTTAATTAATACCGTTAATTTAGGGACAGTTTCTTTAAATCAAAAATGTGTTTCTTTACTTTAAGGAAAATAAGCTTTAGTTCAGAGACATGCAACCTTAACGGAGGGACGCAAATTTACAAAACTTGTGTCCTAAATTTAATGAGAAAAATTTTTGAAGCAAAGATTATAAACTTTATTTTAATTAAAATTTCATTATTTTAAAGAAATGTGTCCTTAATATTTGGTAAATTACGCATCCTCAAATTTATGTTGCGTAATCTTTAATAACACGTAAATATTTTTTTTCAGTGCATCCACGGGTTTCATAGTTAAAATGTTAATTTTACTCCTTGTGCAAAAATTTCAAGTAAATCTGATTCCCAGCAAAAAACACTTCAGTTTTGTTGCGCTTTTTGGTATACAATGAAATAGGCAGTGCATCCACACTCTATGAATCGGTGGCAATAACGTAAACGAGTAATAAAACTAGTTTATGATCTTTCGTTTACGTTATTGCAGTATATATGCATGAAACGTAGTGCTGTTTTCCTTCACGCCAACAATGCTATACTCAAGATTATTATCACTTCTGAGCAATATTTCTATTAAAATGAGCAATTATATCAGCGCTATGTAGAAGCTGCTCTAAATCGGGACATCGCCCAGAAAAATCAGCGCTGATTCGGTTGTTTTGTAAGCAGTTGGTACTGCCTCTCTCCCTTACAATCCTGCTGAAATAGTGCTCCATTTTTTGCTGGGTTACTACTTTAACCTTTGTGGTCATATGAGTGAAAATCGGGCGAAATATTTAAATGGGTGCTATATCTAAATCTGAATCGATTTTAACCACATGCGGCATGCACAGTTAGAACACTAATTCCACTCAACTTCATATAAATCAAATTAAAATTCTGGCTTCGATTTCTTCCAAAATCAATAGGGTTCATATTCGCAAGGTAATACTTGTGCCAAATTTGAAGTCGATTGGACTAAAACTGCGACCTAGACTTTGATCACAAAAATGTGTTCACTGACAGACGGACATTGCTAGATCGACTCCAAAGACACCACATGTCTATCTCATCTCCTTCTGGGCCTTGAAAACATATGCACTAACTTAACATATAATACCCTGTTCTACAGTGAGACTTTGGGTATAAAAATTGTAAAGTTCTTCCCAAATCGGGATAGGTTTCTTTTGAGCCGTTCACTTTACAAGAAGGTTCCTTTTGACGATAAGCTTATTGGACGAACATATTTGTAATGTATAATTATACTTACGAGTCTACCATAGGATGGTATAATAAGTTTGATATCCGTCTGTCTATTGTATCCACGCCTCATCATTCAATAATGAAATTATCGCACTGAAAGATCGCCTTTCGTCTGCAGGCCGGTCAAGTTTGAAGATGGGCTATATCAGCCTTGAGTCAGTCTTGAGACGAATCATAATCCATTAACAGCAGAAGTTTGTTTTACGAAAAAATTATTGTCAGGTTTTAGAAAAAAATCGTAAAATCGAGAGAACGGTCTATTTTCTAAATAACAATATAGCCTGAACATACCGGGGAACATATAGGAACATACCAGGGAACTACCTTACATATTCCAGGGGAACTGGAATCTGAACTCTTACTGCGTGAGGAGGCTGTTATGATGGCAAATGTATGCCAAATAAATATATTTAAACTTAAACCGCACACTAGAAATGCTAGTGTTCTCAAGACGTCAGATATCACTCCTGATATCTGCTACAATGGGTCGCTGACTAATAGGCTAGTTTGCAAAACCTATTGGCGTGAAGTATAATGACTGTATGGGTTGTCATGATGCGGAGGAAAAGGAATCAATTAAACACCCATGGTGTGAGAGTCCTGCATTTTGTGTAAGGCGTAAGCGAATTTTAGGGGCATATAGCTTTAGATTACTGGCGGACCTGACAGAAAACATTAACATAAGCAGTCTGCTAATGTTTTTTTGAAACAATCACGTTGGTTCAACAGAAGAAAATAATCGGGTGGGTTCAGCGGTATAAAAACAAGAAAGTCGGGCGGGTCCGACTATATCATACCCTAAACCACCCCTAGTGATGTAGTACACTCAAAAAAAAGTGAACTCTCTATTTCACTAAAGCCAATTTAACTTTATTTTAGCTCATAGAATTATTATGTTTGGAGAAAGTTTTCTTTACTCTAATAATTTTTTTTGTACGTTAGTTAAATTAACTAAACCCGAGGAAAAAATATACTCAAATGAAGCATAAAGATTAACTAAATTCGTGTCTTCCACAAAATAGTTCAGAATTTCATTAAATTTGTAAATTTTACCAAAAATGCGTCCATCATGAACTTCGTATGTCACTAAAGACATTCTTGCAATTTTGAACTCCAAGTTTTTCCTTCAAACTACAAAATTTTCTTTAACAAGTGAAAAAGCTTAGTTATGCCTAATAAATTTTCTTGAATTTGTCGAAAAATATTTACTTATTTTTATGACATCGGCGTGATGCCAGCGTTTGTTATACTGTTTAGTTAAAATTTTCTACAAATATTCAAAATTTTCTAAAATTAACCGAAACTTTTCTTCCTGGTGGGTTCACTGTTTTTTCAGTGTATATATATGCATTGGTATAGGTTTGGGAATTTAAGCGTAGTTCCATATTTGTGAAAATTAAGGGCGCATGTTTATGGGAGTTCTTCTCAAGCTAAATAGAAATGCCTAAACCACATAGTGGTCAGGGTGTAATAAGTTTGATTTGCCAAAAAATGTGCCTAGCAGAAATATTGATTTTAGACCCCATAAAATATATACCGATCGACTCAAAATCACCTCCTGAGTCGATCTAGCGCTTGGTGTCCGTCTCCGTATAGCTCCCATATATATGTATTGCCCGATTTCGACAAATGGGGTTACGTTGCGCTTTTTTACAAACGGATCGTCACCAAAAAAATAATCTTCATCATCGCCCTTCAAGTCTGCAAAATTTCATCCAAATCGGTTCAGATTTAGGTATAGCTCTCATATATATGTATCGCCCGATTTTCCCAAATTTGGCCACAAAACCCTTATTTATCAACCAATCTTACTCAAAGTTGGCTAAATGTAATCTTCTATAGCACTGACTAGATGTGCAAAAAATCATCAAAATCGGTTCAGATTTAGCTATAGCTCCCATATAACAGGTTGGCTGATAAGTCCCCGGTCTGACACATAGCTAGTATTAGATGCATATTATTTTTATATAGTACCAACCTTCAAATGATTCGTGTCAAAATTTGACGTCAGTAAGTCAATTAGTTTGTGGGATAGAGCGTCTTTTGTGTAGCAACTTTTGTTATTGTGAAAAAATGGAAAAAAAAGGAATTTCGTGTTTTGATAAAATACTGTTTTCTGAAGGGGAAAAATATGGTGGAAGCAAAAACTTGGCTTGATAATGAGTTCCCGGACTCTGTCCCAGGGAAATCAAGAATAATTGATTGGTATGCAAAATTCAAGCGTGGTGAAATGAGCACGGAGTACGGTGAACGCAGTGGACGCTCGAAAGAGGTGGTTACCGACGAAAACTTAAAAAAAAAACACAAAATGATTTTGAATGACCGTAAAATTAAGTTGATAGAGATAGCAGAGGCCTTAAAGATATCAAAGGAACGTGTTGGTCATATCATTCATCAATATTTGGATATGCGGAAGCTCTGTGCAAAATGGGTGCCGCGCGAGCTCACATTTGACCAAAAACGTGTTGATGATTCTGAGCGGTCGATCCCTTTGGCCAAAAAAAGTTAGAAATTTGTCAAAAAGTGTCGCATCACTGTTTCTTATGCAAACAAGGTTTTAAAATATGTATTTGTTTTTATTTTATTCCATCTGTACTCTTTAAGAACGGCTCAAAAGGGAGAGCAAGTAAGTAGTTGGTTTTTAAAGTGTGAAAAGGTATAAAATTAAGTGTACTTTTAAATAAATAAAACAAAAGAAAGAAAAATTATATCGAAATAAATCGAAATGAATTTTGAATTAAATGACTTTTTTCGCTAAACAAATTATACTTCGAGCTAGAAATGTCCGATTATATCGTTGTTTGTACTTGAATGCAAGGTATTGAGATGTCGAACAAATGTGTATAATAAGATCTATGATAAGTTAAGCGGTTCAAAATATTTCGATGAAAATAGGGCAAATTTTCAAAACAATCTTGTTTTACAACTACTGTCCTTGGAGTAAAATCGTGAGATTGGTCAATACGTGGGCTATACCAACACATGGGCTGATTCACCTCATTTCCGTTACATCTATTTGTGATCTTAAAATAATTCTAGATTTTAAATTTAGGCAAATCGGATAGAAAGTACGTTTTCTAGAAGCCCAAGAAATAAAATCGGGATATCGGTCTATATGGGGGCTATATAAATACATGGATCGATAGACACCATTTTTGGCACTCCTATTTGCGGTCCAAAAATACCTCTAGACTTCCAATTTCAGGGAATTAAGATTTTAATTCTCAGCCAAATCGGATAGAAAATACTGTTTCTAGAAGCCCAAGAAGTAAAATCGGGAGATCGGTCTATATAGGGGGCTATACCAAAACGTCATCAATCAATCCCAATTTATCATTAAAGAGTCCTGACATAATTATAAAGCCGTGACCGAAGTTTCACAATGATACCTACACTGGAAGTATTTTTGGCCGCTAACTCCATATAGCACCGACCACTGTGCGGTGTTTGCAGCTGTTAACTTGTGATACACCCGATTTTTTCCGTCGATATGTGACAATGGATGAAACATGGCTCCATCACTACACTCCTGAGTCCAATCGACAGTCGGCTGAGTGGACAGCGACCGGTGAACCGTCTCCGAAGCGTGGAAAGACTTAAAAGTCCCCTGGCAAAGTAATGGCCTCTGTCTTTTGGGATGCGCATGGCATAATTTTTATCGATTATCTTGAGAAGGGAAAAACCATCAACAGTGACTATTATATGGCGTTATTGGAGCGTTTGAAGGTCGAAATCGCGGCAAAACGGCCCCATATGAAGAAGAAAAAAGTGTTGTTCCACAACCCACCGTACCACAAGTCATTGAGAACGATGACAAAAATTCATGAATTGGGCTTCGAATTGCTTCCCCACCCACCGTATTCTCCAGATCTGGCCCCCAGCGACTTTTCTTGTTCTCAGACCTCAAAAGAGGTGATCGCCGAAACTGAGGCAAAACCGAAGGAGTACTACCAAAATGGTATCAAAAAATTGGAAGGTCGTTATAATCGTTGTATCGCTCTTGAAGGGAACTATGTTGAATAATAAAAACGAAATTTTGACAAAAAATGTGTTTTTCTTTGTAAGACCGGGGACTTATCAGCCAACCTGTTATATGTACCGCCCGATTTTTCTAAATTTGACCATAAAACCATTACTTATCAACCGATCTTACTCAAAGTTGGCTAAATGTAATCTACCATAGCTCTTACTATATGTGCCAAAACCCATGGAAATCGGTTCAGATTTAGCTATAGCTCCCATATATATGTACCGCCCGATTTTTCTAAATTTGGCTATAAAACGCTTATTTATCAACCGATAGTAGTCAAAGTTGGTCAAATGTAATCTTCTAGAGCACTAACTTTGTGTGCAAAATTTTATCGAAATCGGTTCAGATTGAGATATAGCTCCCATATATATGTATAGCCCGATTTTCCCAAATTTGGCCATAGAACCCTTATTTATTAACCGATCTTACTAGATCCAGTCCAGTTGGCTAGATCCAGGCCTCTATAGTACTAGCGGTATGTGCGAAATTTCATCGAAATCGATTCAGATGTAGATATAGCACCCATATATGTATCGCCTGATTTTGAAAAATTTGCCCCTAATAACCTTATGTTTGACCATAGAGGCCTCATATCTTAACTGATCTTACTCAAATTGTGCACAAGGTAACCTTTTGTGGTATTAATCAAACCCGCAAAATATTATGCAATTTGGTTCGGTTCGATTGATAAATAAGGGTTTTTATGGCCAAATTTGGGAAAATCGGGCGATACATATATATGAGAGCTATATCTAAATCTGAACCGATTTCGATGAAATTTTGCAAACTTGAACAGTGATAAAAATTTACTTTGTGCCAAATTTAAAGACTATCGGTGAGTAATAAAGCGCAACGTGACCCGATTTGTCGAAATCGGGCGATACATATATATGGGAGCTAAATTTGATCAGATTTCTTCCAAATTCAATAGCGTTCGTCTTTGTGCCCAAAAAACGCCCTGTACCAAATTTCATCAAAATCGGTTAATAATTGCGACCGGAATCCTATGAACAACAAATACATGGACAGACGGACGGAAGGGCAGACGGACGGATTATACCCTGACCTCTATGTGGTTTAGGGTATAAAAACTATAAGTGCCTATATGTAATAGGTACTTTTAGATAATGTGGTATCACAATAGACTGAATAGTCTAAGTGAGCCTTAACCTAACCTAACCTGACAATATATCTTTAGTTAAATCAAACTTCAGCTTTTAATTGATTATGATTCGACTCACACTCCCTGAGTCTTCACTCTTCACTAAAAAGTCCTTGCTACGACTCTGTTAGATATTACCTTTGTTAGCTATAATATGGCTACTGGTGCGTATGTCTGAATGACTCTGCAATACCAGTGTGCGTGTGTGTGGGGGCATACTTATTTGTACAGATTGTTGGGTTGTTCATTTTGATGGGGCACATGTTTCGTAATTATTTTACGGTTGTGATTTCATTTCATTTCCAGAACGACAAAGGCAGCAATAACAACAACATTCGGCATTCACCATCCATTGAAAGGCGAAAATCCAATTAATTCTTTTTTTTGGGGATTTTTATATAGAAAATTGCAAATAATTCTCAGATGTTGTATGTGTTTACAGGTTGATTAAGTTTCCTCCCAAAAATATATGACAATATTTGTGAATGTGTTTGTGTGATTGCAGTATTGGGCTACAGCATGTGGCCATTGAAATAAAATATTGTCTTGAAACATGTTTGAGGTGGTAAAGGTAAGAAATAACAAGTATATACAGCAGTATATACGGAGTATATATGGAGGCATTACCAAATGGACCGATAAAAACTTAATCCGATACACGTTTTTGTGAGCCTTAAATTCCAGAATATTTACAATTTCAGGCAAATCGGATAAACACTACGGTTTCTAGAAACCTAAGGAGTTAAATCGAGAAATCGTTCTTATGGGGGCTATACTAAAATACTCGCCGTTTTCGGCACACCTCTTTATGTTCCTAAAATACCTCTAGATATCCAATTTCAGGCAAATTGGATAAAAACTACGGTTTCTATAAGATCAAGAAGTAAAATCGGGAGATCGGTCTATATGGGGGCTATACCAAAACATGGACCGATACTCACCATTTTTGGCACACCTCTTTATGGTCCTAAAATACCTCTAGATTTCCAATCCCAGGCAAATTGGATAAAAACTACGGTTTCTATAAGCCCAAGAAGTAAAATCGGGAGATCGGTCTATATGGGGGCTATACCAAAACATATACCGATACTCACCATTTTTGGCACACCTCTTTATGGTCCCAAAATACCTCTAGATTTAAAATTTCAGGCAAATTGGATAAAAACTACGATTTCTATAAGCCCAAGACCCCAAATTGGGAGGTTGGTTTATATGGGGACTATATCAAAACCTTGACCGATATATGCCATCTTTGAACTTGACCTGCCTGCAGACAAAAGACGAGTTTGTGCCAAATGTCAGCACGATTGCTTCATTATTGAAGACTGTAGCGTGATTACAACAGACAGACAGACAGACAGCCAGACAGACAGACGGACATGGTCATATCGTCTTAGAATTTCTCCCTGATCAAGAATATATATACTTTATATAGTCGGAAATCGATATTTCGATGTGTTACAAACGGAATGACAAACTTATTATACCCCCGTCACCATTCTATGGTGGTGGGTATAACAAGCACATTTTGCCAAACGTTCACCAGGGACCAATCTTACGTACCCACCTTCTTCATAATTCTAATTATGAACTGATATGGACCAACGAGTTTGTAGAATGAAAAAACGTGTTCTTGGATCCAATGGAGCCACCGTGGTGCAATGGTTAGCATGCCCGCCTTGCATACACAAGGTCATGGGTTCGATTCCTGCTTCGACCGAAGACCAAAAAGTTTTTCAGCGGTGGATTATCCCACCTCAGTAATGCTGGTGAAATTTCTGAGTGTTTCAAAACTTATCTAAGTGGTTTCACTGCAATGTGGAACGACGTTCGGACTCGGTTATAAAAAGGAGGTCCCTTGTCATTGAGCTTAACATGGAATCGGGCAGAACTCAGTGATAAGAGAGAAGTTCACCACTGTGGTATCACAATGGATTGAATAGTCTAAGTGAGCCCGATATATCGGGCTGCCACCTAACCTAACCTGGATCCAAAGATTTTGACCTTCCGTTAAGGATTTTGGTATTCATTCTGAGTTGAAGATGCTGCTTCTTAAAAGAATACATTTTTTAGGTAGATGTCTAGCCTATAGGCCATATAAATTTAAAATTAGGATTCGGATTTCATTTCATTTTCTGTTTGCGATATATTAGCAAAGCTACACGCAAAGAAAAAAAAACGTTTGGAAAACGTGTACCGAAAACGTTTTTCTTTTGTTAGAGTTTTTTGAATTGCTTCGAAAAGTATACACTTTTATCACCACAAAAATTCGTTTGTTACAAAATTTTTATTTTTTCAATAAAAAAAGTCATTTTTGAACCAACAACACAGCCCATTTCGTTTATATCAAACACTGTTCTTTTCTAAATTTAGGTCTTTAATAAGACACATTTTACAGTTCGTAGTAAAAATTTAATATAGTAGAATGTAATGTTGAAAATTTTTTCGGAATCTTCCGATCATATCTGGAATATATGTAAAAAAAAAAACTTTGGTCGAAGCAGGGATCGAACCCACGACCCTTGGCATGCAAGTCAGACGTAGCAACCACTGCTCCACGGTGCCCAACTAAATGTATTTTTCTGTTAAATAAACTTTGTTTAATCGGCTCGTGGGCGCCGCAAGCTATGCTATATAAATATAACTTAGTTATATGGGTAATTGTCTATTGATGACAATAACGGCTACATGGCTCAGTGGATAGTGTGTTGACTTACAAATTGCATGGTCCGCGGTTCGATTCTCCGTCCAGGCGAAAGGTAAAAAAATTTTTAAAAATTTATAAAATCGTATAATTTCTTCTACATTGTTTGTGTTACAGAAAAAGGTGCTAAGATCTAAAAAACTACTTGGAAGTGAGGAAGATGTGAGGGAAAATGCAATTAGCCAGAAAAAAAATTATTGAGTTAGTCTTTATGAAATTGTTTTTACATCCTGGAAAAGAGTAAACGTTTATCACAAAAAAATATACTCTTCTTCCAAATACACTTCCTTTCAACGAAAAGCAAATGAGAAACGAACTTTGTTTGTCTAAAATTTCGTTTGGGAGGAAAGAATTTTTTTTTTTGCGTGTATTCATGTAAAAATAAATGTCAGTTTGAAAATCCAAATTATAGCAGTTACTTCAAATATTCAAAATCATTAAAATAAATCATAGCCTATATTTTACCTTTAATCCAAAGATTCAATATTTCAGTAAATTTAATGATTCTTTACCTATTTAACTCCAAAAGACTTTTCTTTACAACAATTGGCATTTCCTCCAAGACATACGACATTAATGTGGGACGCAAACTTCAAAGAGTCTTCACGATTCTAAATTTAATACAAACGTTTCTAACGAAAATATAATGAACTTTTGGTTATTTAACTTTTATTTTTAAGAAATTTGTCCCTAGTATTGTGTAAAATGAGTATCCTAAAATATGAGTTGCATATTCTTTCATATTAGGTCAATATTTTTTTCAATGTAAAATGAAGAATTTTCATTTAAAAGAATGTTCACAATCTTTACCTTTATTCTTTTCTTTGAAATCTGGTTATATATTTAAGCTGGGGCAAATTTTAAATTAAATAAGATAATGGATTGTTTAATTAGATTAAAAAAACTTAGTGTATATATTAAGTTAGAACAAGTATATACGGCCGTAAGTTCGGCCAGGCCGAAGCTTATGTACCCTCCATCATGGATTGCGTAGAAACTTCTTTTAAACACTGCCATCCACAATCGAATTACTTAAGTTGCGGTAACGCTTGCCGATGGCAAGGTATCTTAAAACCTCCTAACACCATCTTCTAAATTGTATGTAAGTCCATACGTGGTATATATTAAATCAAAAAAGATCCATCCAATACGTATATAATTCAGTTTGACAAAGTAGACATAAAATTTTGACAAAATTTTCTACAGAAATAAAATTTTAACAAAATTTTCTATAGGAATAAAATTGTCACAAAATTTTCTATAGAAATAAAAATTTTGACAAAATTTTCTATAGAAAGAAAATTTTGACAAAAATTTCTACAGAAATAAAATTTGTTAAAATTTTCTATAGAAATAAACTTTTGACAAAATTTCCTATAGAAATAAAATTTTGGTAGATTATTTTTGGCTCGAGTGGAAACCATGATTATGAACCGAATAAAATTTGAACAAAATTTTCTATAGAAATAAAATTTTGACAATAATGAAAATTTTATTATGAACGGAATAAAATTTTAACAAAATTTTTTCTAGAAATAAAATTTTGGTAGATTATTTTTGGCTCTAGTGGCAACCATGATTATGATTGGACCAATTTTGGTATGGTTCTTAGCGACCATATAAAGGGTGATTTGTTAAGAGCTTGATAACTTTTTTTAAAAAAAAAACGCATAAAATTTGCAAAATCTCATCGGTTCTTTATTTGAAACGTTAGATTGGTCCATGACATTTACTTTTTGAAGATAATTTCATTTAAATGTTGACCGCGGCTGCGTCTTAGGTGGTCCATTCGGAAAGTCCAATTTTGGGCAACTTTTTCGAGCATTTCGGCCGGAATAGCCCGAATTTCTTCGGAAATGTTGTCTTCCAAAGCTGGAATAGTTGCTGGCTTATTTCTGTAGACTTTAGACTTGACGTAGCCCCACAAAAAATAGTCTAAAGGCGTCAAATCGCATGATCTTGGTGGCCAACTTACCGGTCCATTTCTTGAGATGAATTGTTCTCCGAAGTTTTCCCTCAAAATGGCCATAGAATCGCGAGCTGTGTGGCATGTAGCGCCATCTTGTTGAAACCACATGTCAACCAAGTTCAGTTCTTCCATTTTTGGCAACAAAAAGTTTGTTAGCATCGAACGATAGCGATCGCCATTCACCGTAACGTTGCGTCCAACAGCATCTTTGAAAAAATACGGTCCAATGATTCCACCAGCGTAGAAACCACACCAAACAGTGCATTTTTTGGGATGCATGTGCAGTTCTTGAACGGCTTCTGGTTGCTCTTCACTCCAAATGCGGCAATTTTGCTTATTTACGTAGCCATTCAACCAGAAATGAGCCTCATCGCTGAACAAAATTTGTCGATAAAAAAGCGGATTTTCTGCCAACTTTTCTAGGGCCCATTCACTGAAAATTCGACGTTGTGGCAGATCGTAAGTCTATTCATGATGAAATGTCAAAGCATACTGAGCATCTTTCTCTTTGACACCATGTCTGAAATCCCACGTGATCTGTCAAATACTAATGCATGAAAATCCTAACCTCAAAAGAATCACCCTTTACTAACACCACGTTCCTAATTTGAACCGGATCGGATGAATTTTGCTCCTCCAAGAGGCTACGGAGGTCAAATCTTGAGAACGTTTTATATGGGGGCTATATATAATTATGGACCAATTCTAGCACGGTTGTTAAAGATCATATATTAACACCATGTTCCAAATTACAACCGGATTGGATGAAATTTGCTTTTCTTGGAGACTTCGCAAGCCAAATGTGGGGATCGGTTTATATGGGCGCTATATATAATTATGGACCGATGTGGACCAATTTTTGCACGGTTGTTAGAGACCATATACCAATACCATGTACCAAATTTCAGCCGGATCGGATGAAATTTGCTTCTCTTTGAGGCTCCGCAAGCCAAATCTGGGGATCGGTTTATATGGGGGCTATATATAATTGTGGACCGATGTGGACCAATTTTTGCATGGTTGTTAGAGACCATATACCAACACCATGTACCAAATTTCAGCTGGATCGGATGAAATATGCTTCTGTTAGAGGCTCCACAAGCCAAATCTGAGGGTCCCTTTATATGGGGGCTATACGTAAAAGTGGACCGATATGGCCCATTTTCAATACCATCCGACCTACATCGATAACAACTACTTGTGCCAAGTTTCAAGTCGATAGCTTGTTTCGTTCGGAAGTTAGCGTGATTTCAACAGACGGACGGACGGACATGCTTAGATCGACTCAGAATTTCACCACGATCCAGAATATATATACTTTATGGGGTCTAAGAGCAATATTTCGATGTGTTACAAACGGAATGACAAAGTTAATATACCCCCATCCTATGATGGAGGGTATAAAAATATGTTTTTCATATGTTCCGATATAGACAAAATGTGTTTCGGGCACAATTTTTAAACACAATATATTTAAGTGCAAACAAGTAATGTTCCTAAACTAACACTAAATGTTTGGGACACATATGTTAATATGTTAGAATATATTATGTTTGGGGCATGAATGTTTCATAAAAATAATATGTGTGAATGTAAACATATATAAATTTACAAATTTAGAGTAAACGTATATATGTTGTGATATTTTATTCACACGCAGAGAAAAAACATGATTGTCACGATCATATTCGAAGAGCAAAATAATATGATAGGAGCTATTTTTGCGGCGACCATTTAACATTTTCAACTGCAACCATGGTTCTAAGAAAAATAGAATTGTCCTCATTTAAAATGTTATTATATTGATAAAAAGAATTTTGTTTGAATGAAAAGACAATGGTCACGATCTAAAATGTTATGGTATTCGTCAAAAATATTTTTCTTCTAGTTAAAAGAACATGGGCACAAGCTAAAATGTTTTGATCTTTATGAAAAAGCTTTTTTCGTCGTCGAAAAAAGGACGCCACTTGAGAAAATAAAACACAAAATAAACTTTATTTATTTATTTATTGTTTATTTGTATTTATAATGCCGTGCAAACAAACATCACCTATTTTTACACACTCTGTTTTGGTTCAATTTCAACAATAAGTAATCATTCCATATTTACTTCCATCAAATGTACAAACGCAGACATAATGTAACTGCAAAGAAAAATAAATGATACCATTAGCAAAATGCAGAACAAAAAACAGGTATATTTTTCAATTACACTGCCCTTTTTTGTCTGCACATAACACCACGTGCCACTTCTGAATAAATAAATTAACACAAAACACAGTATTTCCCTGTTGAGCGTCCATTCCAAGCAACAATCAACAAACGACTGACGCGTAGAATGAAAATCGTGTGTACCTGCGCAATGTTTTTTATTAAATTCTTTTCGCTGCAAAAAAGTTAAAAAATTAAATGGTCACGAAAAAACATACTTGGTCTTTATGGCCACGAAATGGTTCTAGACATGTCTATACGTAACCTATAAAAATACTTTTTTCCCTGAAAAAATGTCAAAAAATTTAGTGGTCGGGTACATGATTTTCCCAACCATTTAATGGTCTCAAATTCTATCATTTAAATAATAGAACATGTTTGCGGCGTTTGAGAACCATTTAAATGCTTATTGCAAGCATAATTTTTTCTCTGCTCGAAAATTATTTTTACAATGACAAAATACATGATACATAAATGGATGCGGCAACCATGGCCAAACATGTTTCTTCTGTGCGTGCAGGGAGCGACAGAGAGTATAGGGAAAGAAATAAAGATGGAAACGAGGGTTAAAGAAAGATATCAATATAACACAGCGAAGAGAATAACAAGTATATACGGCCGTAAGTTCGGCCAGGCCGAAGCTTATGTACCCTCCATCATGGATTGCGTAGAAACTTCTTCTAAACACTGCCATCCAGAATCGAATTACTTAAGTTGAGGTAACGCAACTTAAGTAATCTTAAAACTCCTAACACCATCTTCTAAATTGTATGTAAGTCCATACGTGGTATATATTAAATCAAACCAGTAAGGAAAGTCTAAAGTCGGGCGGGGCCGACTATATTATACCCTGCACCACTTTGTAGATCTAAATTTTCGATACCATATCACATCCGTCAAATGTGTTGGGGGCTATATATAAAGGTTTGTCCCAAATATATACATTTAAATATCACTCGATCTGGACAGAATTTGATAGACTTCTACAAAATCTATAGACTCAAAATTTAAGTCGGCTAATGCACTAGGGTGTAACACAATGTTAGTAAAAAATATGGGAAACATTTAAATCTGAAGCAATTTTAAGGAAACTTCGCAAAAGTTTATTTATGATTTATCGCTCGATATATATGTATTAGAAGTTTAGGAAAATTAGAGTCAATTTTACAACTTTTGGACTAAGCAGTGGCTTTTACAAAGCAAATGTTGGTATTTTGACCATTTTTGTCGAAATCAGAAAAACATATATATGGGACCTATATCTAAATCTGAACCGATTTAAACCAAATTTGGCACCCATAGCAACAATGCTAATTCTACTCTCTGTGCAAAACTTCAACTAAATCGGAGTTAAAAATTGGCCTCTGTGGTCATATGAGTGTAAATCGGGCGAAATCTATATATGGGAGATATATCTAAATCTGAAACGATTTCAACCAAATTTGGCACGCATAGTTACAATGCTAATCCTACTCCCTGTGCAATATTTCAACTAAATCGGAGTTAAAAATTGGCCTCTGTGGTCATATGAGTGTAAATCGGGCGAAAGCTATATATGGGAGATATATCCAAATCTGAACCGATTTCAACCAAATTTGGCACGCATAGTTACAATGCTAATTCTACTCCCTGTGCAAAATTTCAACTAAATCGGAGTTAAAAATTGGCCTCTGTGGTCATATGAGTGTAAATCGGGTGAAAGCTATATATGGGAGATATATCTAAATCTGAACCGATTTCAACCAAATTTGGCACGCATAGTTACAATGCTAATTCTACTCCCCATGCAAAATTTCAACTAAATCGGAGCGAAAAATTGGCCTCTGTGGGCAAATGAGTGTAAATCGGGCGAAAGCTATATATGGGAGCTATATCTAAATCTGAACCGATTTCAACCAAATTTGGCACGCATAGTTACAATGCTAATTCTACTCCCCATGCAAAATTTCAACTAAATCGGAGCGAAAAATTTGCCTCTGTGGGCAAATGAGTGTAAATCGGGCGAAAGCTATATATGGGAGCTATATCTAAATCTGAACCGATTTGGCTGATATTTTGCAAGTTTTTCGAGACCCATAAAATATTCGAATGTACGGAATTTGAGGAAGATCGGTTGATATACACGCCAATTATGACCAGATCGGTGAAAAATATATATGGCAGCTATATCTAAATCTAAACCGATTTTTTCCAAAATCAATAGGGATCGTCTTTGAGCCGAAACAGGACCCTATACAAAATGTTAGGACAATCGGACTAAAACTGCGAGCTGTACTTTGCACACAAAACTACATCAACAGACAGACAGACAGACAGACGGACAGACAGACAGACGGACATCGCTAAATCGACTCAGAATTTAATTACTAAAAGGTTTGTCTATGATTACTCCTTCTTGGCGTTACATACAAATGCACAAACTTATTATACCCTGTACCACAGTAGTGGTGAAGGGTATAAAAAGATCGATCCAATTCGTATATAATTCAGTTTGACAAAGTAGACATAAAATTTTTACAAAATTTTCTACAGAAATTAAATTTTAACAAAATTTTCTATAGAAATAAAATTTTCACAAAATTTTCTATAGAAATAAAAATTTTCACAAAATTTTCTATAGAAATAAAAATTTTGACAAAATTTTCTATAGAAAGAAGATTTTGACAAAAATTTCTACAGAAATAAAATTTTAACAAAATTTTCTATAGAAATAAATTTTTACAAAATTTTCTATGGAAATAAAATCTTGGTAGATTATTTTTGGCTCGAGTGGCAACCATGATTATAAACCGAATAAAATTTGAACAAAATTTTCTATAGAAATACAATTTTGACAACATTTTCTATAGAAATAAAATTTTGACAATAATGAAAATTTTATTATGAACCGAATAAAATTTTAACAAAATTTTCTCTAGAAATAAAATTTTGACAAAATTTTCTATAGAAACAAAATTTTGGTAGATTATTTTTGGCTCTAGTGGCAACCATGATTATGAACCGATATGGACCAATTTTTGTGTGATTGGACCAATTTTGGTATGGTTGTTAGCGACCATATACTAACACCACGTTCCTAATTTGAGCCGGATTGGATGAATTTTGCTCCTCCAAGAGGCTCCGGAGGTCAAATCTGGAGAACGTTTTATATGGGGGCTATATATAATTATGGACCGATATGGACCAATTCTGCCACGGTTGTTAAAGATCATATACTAACACCATGTTCCAAATTACAACCGGATTGGATGAAATTTGCTTCTCTTGGAGACTTCGCAAGCAAATCTGGGGATCGGTTTATATGGGGGCTATATATAATTATGAACCGATGTGGACCAATTTTTGCATGGTTGTTAGAGACCATATACCAATATCATGTACCAAATTTCAGGCGGATCGGATGAAATTTGCTTCTCTTTGAGGCTCCGCAACCCAAATCTGGGGATCGGTTTATATGGGCGCTATATATAATTATGGACCGATGTGGACCAATTTTTGCACGGTTGTTAGAGACCATATACCAATACCATGTACCAAATTTCAGCCGGATCGGATGCAATTTGCTTCTCTTTGAGGCTTCGCAAGCCAAATCTGGAGATCGGTTTATATGGGGTCTATATATAATTATGGACCGATGTGGACCAATTTTTGCATGGTTGTTAGAGACCATATACCAACATCATGTACCAAATTTCAGGCGGATCGGATGAAATTTGCGTCTCTTTGAGGCTCCGCAACCCAAATCTGGGGATCGGTTTATATGGGCGCTATATATAATTATGGACCGATGTGGACCAATTTTTGCACGGTTGTTAGAGACCATATACCAATACCATGTACCAAATTTCAGCCGGATCGGATGAAATTTGCTTCTCTTTGAGGCTCCGCAAGCCAAATCTGGTGATCGGTTTATATGGGGGCTATATATGATTATGGACCGATGTACCAAATTTCAGCCGGATCGGATGAAATATGCTTCTCTTAGGGGCTCCACAAGCCAAATCTGGGGATCGGTTTATATGGGGGCTATATATAATTAAGGACCGATATGGACCAATTTTTGCATGGTTGTTAGAGACCATATACCAACATCATGTACCAAATTTCAGCCGGATCGGATGAAATTTGCTTCTCTTTGAGGCTCGGCAAGCCAAATCTGGGGATCGGTTCATATGGGGGCTATATATAATTATGGACCGATGTGAACCAATTTTTGCACGGTTGTTAGAGACCATATACCAACACCATGTACCAAATTTCAGCCGGATCGGATGAAATTTGCTTCTCTTTTAGGCTCCGCAAGCCAAATCTGCACGCTCACAAAAAATCGCTTCTGTAACATATACTCCCAAACATATTTTGCTTCAAGCATATACATTTTTGGGTATTGCCCAAACATTTATATGTTTGATCTCTTCCAATATATAATATGTTTGAAAGCATATTGGTCTAAACAATATATGTTTGGGTAGCCTAAGTTCCAAACATTTTGTATTTTTGCATCCAAATTCAATAATGTTGTCTTCCAAAACAACAATATGTTATTATATGAACATATAATATGTTTGGAAGCATTTTGCACCCAAAATTATTATATGCTTAAAAAAAAATTCTCAAAATTTTATTTATTTATTTATATATTTACAATCATAATGAATTATGAAAATAAACAGGTAATATAGGTGCTGACAACATAGGTTTTCGACCTGAATGCTCAAAATTTTGTTTCTGCCCAATTGTATATTCCCCCACATCTTTCGCACTTCCACGAGATTTTTTAGTTCTTAGCACCTTTTTCTGTAATACAAACATTGTAGAAGAAATTATTCAATTGTATGATTTTTTTATTTTAATTTTACCTTTTGCCGGACGGGGATTCGAACAGCGGACCACACAGTTTGTAAGGATCAAAGAAGTAGCTGATCAATTGCCCAAGGAAAAATAAAATGTTAATTTTGTAATAACAAGCAACAACCACCAACTTAATTCAATATCGCTCCCTGTTAAATAGCGCTCCAAGCTACTAAACACATATATGTTTATAGGCTATTTCTAAATTAATATATGTTTGCATCCAAGCATATTATATTTACAAACATTTTATGTCCCAAACATAATATGTTCTAACATATTAACATATATGTCCCAAACATGTTATGCTAGTTTATGAACATTATATGCTTGCACTCAAAAATATTGTGTTTAAAAATTTGTGTTCCAAACATATAATGTTTATAGCCAAACATATGAAAAACAGTCTTTTTCAACCGTGTGGGGATCGGTTTATATGGGGGCTATTTATATTTAGGGACCGATGTGGACCAATTTTTGCATGGTTATTGGAGACCATATATCAACACCATATACGAAATTTCAGCCGGATTGGATGAAATATGCTTCTGTTAGAGGCTCCACAAGCCAAATCTGAGGGTCCCTTTATATGGGGGCTATTCGTAAAAGTGGACCGATATGACCCGACCTACATCGATAACAACTACTTGTGCCAAGTTTCAAGTCGATAGCTTGTTTCGTTCGGAAGTTAGCGTGATTTCAACGGATGGACGGACATGCTCAGATCAACTCAGAATTTCACCACGACCCAGAATATATATACTTTATGGGGTCTTAGAGCAATATTTCGATGTGTTACAAACGGAATGACAAAGTTAATGTACCCCATCCTATGATGGAGGGTATAAAAAGAGAGCAATTTCTGTGAAACGGCTTGTATTTTGTTTCCGAAAACTGTTTTATGATAAGGCTAAAAATTTGATGATTATTATTTAATTTGAATATTAGAATGAGTATTCGGAGTAAAGAGAATAGACATTCGGAACCAAGAGAATAGGTAGTTGTTTTCGCCTTGAGAGCAGCATTGTGGGGACATGTGTTTTGTTTATCATTTTGGCATTATGGGCACAATTTTTTCTTGGTTCGTTAAAAGAAATCGGAACGTACGACGAGCAAGTCCAAATATTCAGGCAAAGGAAATTAAAAAAAAAAAACGGTTTAAAATATACAACAGTTACAAAGGGATCTTCATAAAAATAACGAACGAGCACTATACTCTTGTTAGAGTTGGGACAGAAAAATGAAAAAAGGAGGAAATAGTGAAAAATTAAACAGTAAAATGTATAAAAACAAAGTTTAGTTCCTCTTTATTAATAAGTAGTCCAAGAGGAGTTGACGGATACCTTCAAATAAAAAAGCGGGCATTAAGTTCGAGTTTTGCAGCTAAAACAATTGAAAATGTTTATTTTCTTTAAAATGAATTATTAAAGACAAGTAAAAGGCAAAACAGGGAAATTTTAGAGCGATAATGCCAACTTAATACCGGCCTTAAAGGTGAAAATAAAATTAAGTACAAAACGCGATAAGTTTTAAATGCATTTAAAATGGTGTTAAATGCTAGTAAAAAACTGCACATGCCTAAATAAATTTATGTGTATATTATACAATTATTTATGTATGTTTATACTCGACTCCACGTTCTTCTTTTGTTAGAGTTTTTGAATTCCCTCCAAAATTTCAAACTTTTATACCAAAAACAGTTTTTGTTACAAAATTGTTATTTTTACAATAAAAAATAATATTTTATCCAAAAGCTCTGTCCATTTCGTTTATATCAAACACTGTTTCTGACTGTAATTCTTTAATAACCCACATTTCGAAGTTTCATTATAAAAAGTTAATTTAAAAAAAATATTGTTCGGTCGGAGCAGGGATTGAACCCACGACCCTTTGCATGCAAGACAGACATGCTAATCACTGCTCCACGTGGCCAACAATTGTATGTTCCTGTTAAATATTGTTATATTTGCATGCGCTCGTGGGCGCTGCAAACTATGCTACATAAATTTAACTTATAACGTGGATAGTGTGTTGGCTTACAAACTGTATGGTCCTCGGTTCGATTCTCCGTCCAGGCGAAAGGTAAAATGTAAAAAATATATAAAATTGAATAATTTCTTCAACATTATTTGTATTACAGAAAAAGGTGCCAAGAACTAAAAAAAAATCGTTGTAGTGAAAATTATATTAGGGAATGAGCACAATCTTCTTTGGGGAAAATTCTTCCAAGCATATAATATTTTTCAAAATGCTTCCAAACATATAATATGTTCAAAAAAAAACAAACATATTAATGTTTTGGCAGTATCCAATAATATATGTGCTTCCTGCAAAATATGTTTGGAACATATGTTAGAGAAGCGATTTTTTTTTTAGGGTGTAGGTTTCATTTTTACTTTGAAGTATCTGCTATAATTCGGATATTTAAACTGAATTTTATTTGTACGTGTATACCTTTATTACTACATCGCCAAAAAAGAATGAACAAGTATATACGGCCGTCAGATCGGCCACGCCGAAGCTTATGTACCCTCCACCATGGATTGCGTAGAAACTTCTACTGAAGACTGTCATCCACAATCGAAATTCTTGGATTGCGCTAACACTTGCCGATGGCAAGGTATCTTAAAACTTCCTAACACTGTCTTCTAAATTGCAAGGTAGTCCATACGTGGTATATATTAAACTAAACAAGTATGTTATATACGGTCGTGAGTCTACAAATAGTTACGAATCGATATGGACTTTTGCACGGTACGTAGACAGCCAGAATTGAAATATGGAGGTCGTTATATGTGGGCTATATACAATTATGAACTTGATATGGACCAATTTTTGTATGATTGGGGATCGATTTATCTGAGGGCTATATATAACTATAGACCGAGATGGACCTAGTTAGGCATGGTTCTTAATGGTCATGTTCTAGCACAATGTACCAAATTTCAACTGACTCGGAGGAAATTTACTCCTCCAAGAGGCTCAAAAACCAAATCTCGGGATCGGTTTATATGGGGGCTATATATAATTATGGTCCGATGTGGACCAATTTTTGCATGGTCATTAGAGACCATATACACCCTCAAACATTTATATATTTGATTGTCCAAACATTTATATATTTGATTTCTTCCAATATATAATATGTTTGAAAACATATTCGTCTAAACAATATAATATGTTTGGGTAGTCTAAGTTCCAAACATTATGTATTTTTCCATCCAAATTCAATAATGTTGTCTTCCAAAAAACTATATGTTATTATGTGAACATATAATATGTTAGGAAACATTTTGAACCCAAAAATATTATATGCTTAGAAGAATTTTCTTCCAAAGCACAATGCTCAAAAATTTTTTTCTACCTAATTGTATATTCCCTCACATTTTTCTCACTTCCACGAGTTTTTTAGTTCTTAGCACCTTTTTCTGTAATACAAACATTGTAGAAGAAATTATTCAATTTTATAATTTTTTAAGTTTTACCTTTTGCCGGACGGGGATTCGAACAGCAGACCACACAGTTTGTAAGCCAGCACACTATCCACTGGGCTACGTAGCTGATATGATCATCAACAGATAATTATTGTTATAAGTTATATTTATCTAGCATAGCTTGCGGCGCCCACGAGCCGATGCAAACATAACATTGTTAAATATACATTTGTTGGCGACGTGTAGCAGTGGTTGGTACGTCCGCCTTGCATGCCAAGGGTCCTGGGTTCAATCCCTGCTTCGACCGACACCAATTTTTCTTTTTATTTTTTGTATACAATATTTTTTTACATATATTCCAGATACGTTCGGAATATCCCGAAAAGGTGTTCAACATTACTTACTACTATATTAAATTTTTACTACGAAACTGTAAAGTGTGTCTTATAAAAGACTTAAAGTCAAAAAAGAACAGTGCTTGATATAAACGAAATGGACTGAGTTCAAATCATATATTATTTTTTTGATGCAAAATAAAAATTTTGTAACAAAAAAGGCTTATGTACACAAGTTTGAAATTTTCGAAGAAATTCAAAACCTCTTACAAAAGAAGAACGTGAAGTCGAGTATATATATATAAATATTTTTCCATCGAATCCTAAGGTTAACGATAACCATTCAAAAGCACATCATATTTAAATTCTAAGGTTAACGATAACCATTCAAAAGCACATCATATTTAAATTCTAAACAGTAATTTTACAACCAGCACATAAATTTATTTTGGTGTGAACAATTGTTTGCTAGCATGTAGCACTATTAATTTAGAAATACAAATAAATATGAATTTTTATTAACGAATAATTTTGTACTTAATTTAATTCTTAAGGCCTGTAAAAACTTGGCATTATCGCGTTAAAATGACCATATTTACCCTTTTACTTTTCTTTAATAATTTATTTTAAAGAAAATAAACTCATTCAATTGTTGCTTTGGATCATTCCCCACCATGTTATAATACAATTTACCGAAAAAAGTTATAATGTTATTCTGGTTTTACCGATTCAAGTTTTGACGCTAAAATGAAAAATAATTTTAGCGGCAAAACTCGAACTGGACTACTCATTAATAAAGAGGAACTAATCTTTGTTTTTATAGATCTTACTGTTTAATTTTTCACTGTTTCCCAAACATGTTATGCTAGTTTATGAACATTATATGTTTGCACTTAAAAATATTGTGTTTAAAAAATTGAGTTCCAAACATATCATTTTTACACCCAAACATATGAAAAGCAGTCTTTTTCGTCCGTGTACTAACACCATGTACCAAATTTCAGCCGGATCGGATGAAATTTGCTTCCCTTAGAGGCTCCGCAAGCCAAATCGGGGGATCGGTTTATATGGGGGCTATATATAATTATTGGCCGATGTGGACCAATTTTTGCATTTTTGTTAGAGGCTATATACCAACACCATGTACCAAATTTCAGCCGGATCGAATGAAATTTGCTTCTGATAGATGCTCCGCAAGCCAAACGGGGGATCGGTTTATATGGGGGCTATATATAATTATGGATCGATGTGGACCAATTTTTGCATGGTTGTTAGAGACCATATACTCATACTATGTACCAAATTTCAGCCGGATCGGATGAAATTTGCTGCTCTTAGAGGGTCCGCAAACCAAATCTGGGGATCGGTTCATATGTGGGCCATACGGAAAAGTAGGCCGATATGGCTCGTTTGTAACACCGTCGGACCTACATCAATAATAACTACTTGTGCCATGTTTGAAGTGGATAGCTTGTTTCGTTCGGAAGTTAGCGTGATTTCAACAGACGGAGGGACATGCTTAGAACGACTCAGAATTTTACCACGACCCAGAATATATATACTTTATGGGGTCTTAGAGCAATATTTCGATGTGTTACAAACGGAATGACAAAGTTAATATACCCCCCATCCTATGGTAGAGGGTATAAAAATCGATAAAAGAGCTCTGCATCCTAACTGCACCCAAAATGAAAACCTACCTTCCTCCGGAACGAAAATTTAGACAAAACAAATTCAAGTACATACAAGTATTTTCTTTTAGAGCAACTTAATCGCAATTTATGATAAGCGATGCAACCACGCCGAAAAAAGTTGCATAGTAGTTAAATTTTATTATTTTTTTCGAAATTGTCCTTTTGTAAGTATGTCTCAAACTTTTTATGAATTAAACGTGGGTATAAAATTCAATGACCGTACTCATAAGTTCAATATTCTAACATATGAGAGGGAGCAATTTCGTGAGTTGTAGTTGAAAAGTGCATTAAGAACATAAATAAATGTTCGTGCTTTTAACAAGAGACAGACAAATTCAAATTAAAACAAGTAAGGAAAGTCTAAAGTCGGGCGGGGTCGACTATATTATACCCTGCACCACTTTGTAGATCTAAATTTTCGATACCATGTCACATCTGTCAAATGTATTGGGGGCTATATATAAAGGTTTGTCCCAAATACATACATTTAAATATCACTCGATCTGGACAGAATTTGATAGACTTCTACAAAATCTATAGACTCAAAATTTAAGTCGGCTAACGCACTGAGGTGGAACACAATGTTAGTAAAAAAATATGGGAAACATTTAAATCTAAAGCAATTTTAAGGAAACTTCGCAAAAGTTTTTATTTATGATTTATCGCTCGATATATATGTATTAGAATTTTAGGAAAATTAGAGTCAATTTTACAACTTTTCGACTAAGCAGTGGCGATTTAACAAGGAAAATTTTGGTATTTTGACCATTTTTGTCGAAATCAGAAAAACATATATATGGGAGCTATATCTAAAACTGAACCGATTTCAACCAAATTTGGCACGCATAGCTACAATGCTAATTCTACTCCCTGTGCAAAACTTCAATCAAATTGGGGTAAAATTGTGGCTTCTGGGACCGTATTAGTTTATATCGGGCGAAAGATATATATGGGAGCTATATCTAAATCTGAACCGATTTCAACCAAATTTGGCACGCATAGCTACAATGCTAATTCTACTCCCTGTGCAAAATTTCAATCAAATTGGGGTAAAACTCTGGCTTCTGGGACCGTATTAGTTTATATCGGGCGAAAGATATATGTGGGAGCTATATATAAATCTGAACCGATTTCAATAAAATTTGGCACACTTGACTATATACTAATTGTTCTTCCTGTGCAAAATTTTAAGCAAATTATGGTAAAACTCTGGCTTCTAGGGCCATATAAGTCCATATCGGGCGAAATATATATATATGGGAGCTATATCTAAATCTGAACCGATTTCTTCCAAAATTAATAGGGTTCTATTCTGAGCCAAAACACATATTTGTGCCAAATTTGAAGTGCGACCTAGACTTTGATTACAAAAATGTGTTCACGGACAGACGGACATGGCTATATCGACTCAGGAGCCCACCCTGAGCATTTTTGCCAAAGACACCATGTCTCTATCTCGTCTCCTTCTGGGTAATGCAAACATATGCACTATCTTATAATACCCTGTTCCACATTGTGGCGCAGGGTATAAATATGGGAAATATGAAGCGAGAGAAATTTTAATGCAATTGTACAAAAGAGCATTTATGATTTACCAGGCGATACTTATGTATTCGAGATTTAAGACCATTTGAGTAACATTTGCAATTTTTGCTACTAAGCAGTGACGATTTTACAAGGATATTGGTTAGATCTTGCCAAGATATGTAGTCAAGGGTGGGTTGTGATACATTATTTGGTCAAGTCGGGCGACTTGGAGCCTTATTTAAAAATCAACCGTTCTGTGGAAAGTCTGGCATTACAGTGTGTAGGATATGACTAAGATATGGGGAAATCATCACAAACTTTTGTGCACAGAAAAAAGTTTCCTAAGTTAAACTAATGCTAAATTTAACTAAGTTAAACTAACGCTAAATTTAACTTATTTATTTTATTATTCTTTTCGAAATTTTCTACAGCTTAATGAAATCATACCTTTTTTAAGTATGTCTCAAAAATTTTATGAACTAAACGTGGGTATATAGTTCAATGACCGTACACATAACTTCAATATGAACTAAAGCAAACGAAGATTTTCGTACGATTCCCAAAAATAGTAAGAATGAACTACTGTATGGTTAAAATGGTGATGAATTGGCGCCAATGATTTTCTTCTTTATTTTTAGTTAATTTTTTCTTCTATGAGAGGATGTATTTTCGTGAACTGCAGTTAAAAAGTACAACAGGGCATTACATTTTCCTGGTTTTAACAACGCTTGGAAATCTCAAAATGTGGAGCAAAATTTAGTTCAATTTTCGTGCGAAGTAGTTCATTCTTCTATTAAAAAACAGTTCACTTTTTTCGGTGTTTAAGTGTGGAAATTTGGCTATATTTTTATATACCGGAAGAACGAATATATGGAGGCTTTATCTAAATCTGAACCAAATTAGATCAAACTTGAACTTGACACACTTAAATATCATATTAAATATAGTCTCCGTGGAAACTATGCAGTCAATTGGAGGAAAATCCCATTGAAAATGGGTCTAAAATATGAAATAGTCTACCATATTTTCCCAACTCTGGTGTACATATATATGGGAGCTATATATATAATCTGAACCGATTTCGACTAAATTTGAAATGCATAGTTTGAATAATAATTCTGCTATCTCTGCAAACTTTCACGTAAATGGGAGTATAACTCTGGCTCCGTGGTCATTTGAGTGTAAATCGGGCGAAAGATATATATCTAAATCTGAGCCGATTTCAACCAAATTTGACACACTTACCGATACTGTTAAACGTACTCCTTGTGCAAAAGTTGAAGCAATTCATGGCTTTAGAGGCCATATAAGTCCAAATCGGGCGAAATATATATATGGGAGCTATATCTAAATCTGAATCGATTTTAACCAAATTTGGCACACATAACGATACCATTAAACGTACATCTCGGTTAAAATTTGAAGTAAATCACGACAAAACTCTGGATTTTGATGACATATAAGTGCAAATCGGGCGAAAGATATATGGGAGCTATATCTAAATCTGAACCGATTTCAACCAAATTTGATACACTTACCGATACTATTAAAGGTACTACTTGTGCAAAATTTGAACTAAATCACGACAAAACTCTAGCTTTTGAGGCCATATAAGTGCAAATCGTACGAAAGATATATATGGGAGCTATATCTAAATCTGAGCCGATTTCAATCAAAT
The DNA here is from genome assembly GCF_050003625.1 of Haematobia irritans. NCBI lineage: Eukaryota > Metazoa > Arthropoda > Insecta > Diptera > Muscidae > Haematobia > Haematobia irritans. Next base: position 51,148,020 of record NC_134400.1, read on the forward strand.
TTACTAAGTATTGGTAGAATGTCAATTCTACTCTTTGTGCAAAATTTCACGAAAATCGCTAGTAAACTTTGTCCTCTGTGGTCATACGGGTCTAAATCGGACGAAAGATCTATATGGGTGCTATATCTAAATCTGAACCGATTTGGCTGATATTTTGCAAGTTTTTCGAAACTCATAAATTATTCGGATGTACTGAATTTGAAGGACATAGGTTGATAAACACCCCAATTATAACCAGATCGGGGATAAATATATATGGCAGCTATATCTAAATCTGAACCGATTTTTTCCAAAATTAATAGCGATTGTCTTTTTCCCAAAAAACGACCCTATGTCAAATTTGAAGGCGATCGGACTTAAGCTGCGACCTGACAGACGGACAACGCTAAATCGACTCAAAGATGATCGGTATACTAAACGATGGGTCTCAGACTTTTCCTTCTTGGCGTTACATACAAATGCACAAACTTATTATACCCTGTACCACAGTAGTGGTGAAGGGTATAACAAGGAAGTAAAGAACAAAGTCGGGCGGGGCCAACTATATTATACCCTTCACCACTATGTAGACCAAAATTTGTGTTAACTCAACTCCTTCAAATTTGTTGGGAGTTATTATGAAGATTTATATTCCCATATACAAATATGTAAACCTTAAATCTTAACATTTTTTGTACTTCTACAAAATTTCTAGAATGAAAATTTAAATCGGCTAAAGCCCAGAGATGAAACACAATATTACTAAACAAGTATATACAGCAGTTAGTTCGGCCGGGCCGAATCTTAAATACCCACCATCATGAATCAAATATAATAGTTTACTTTGAAAACTCATCGTCGTAGCGGGTTACTTGATAATATATAGCATTTTAGGGGGGTTTGATGACAAATCTTCTCCCAAGCAAATCAGTTCAACCAGTACGCTTCCCGAAGAAAAAAATTAAAGACTCTACCTATGAAGACCAGCTCAGATTCTGGATATATGAGAACCAATTTTGTTTGAGTTTTAGAGAAATCATAAAAATATCGTATATATGATGAAATAACGCCTTGATTTGAAGTCCTAGAAATAAATTTGGGAGTTAGGTCTATATGAGGCCTATACCAAAACATGGACCATTACCCACCACCTCTTAATGTTCCTCACACCTATTTGTGACCTTAAAATATTTGTAGATTTTCAATTTCAAGCAAAACGGCTAGAAAATATAGTCTCTAGACCAGCGTTGCCAGAATTGTTTCACCAAAAACCGCTAGATTTGCCCAAAAAAATAGCTAAAAAAAGCTAAAAAATGTTAAAAAATAGCTAGAAAAAAAGCTAAATTTTTTTGTATCAAAAGTCACATTTTTGATTGAAATTTAACAAACTTAAAGGCTTTATTTCACTTACAATGCATATTATTTTCATTTTAATTCCACTTCTGTGAGACTGTAACAATATCTAAGGCATATTAGCTCTGTTTGAGTATTCGATACATTTTGATTACTATCACAAATTTTTTACTGGAAGTCCTTCGTTTTGTGGGAGCTACCTTCCCAACACCTCTATTTTATTTACTTGTTATTTTAAAATATTAAATGATCTAAGCATGCTTTGGATTTGGTAAAAAAATGATTTGTCATTTTTTTAAATAAAATTTTAGTTTGGATTTGAAATTGTGAAAAATTCGAAATACATTACTTTTATTTAAATTGTAGAAAATACCTATAGTTTACATTTCCCAGTAAAAACATTTTCCTTTTCTTCATGAGCTATCAAAGTGCTTTAAAAACGTGCTAACGCCAATTTAAATTTCCAAATTCAGACTCGACTTCAAGTAGAAATTATTGTATATATACGTTTTTAAAATAAAGTGTTGAAAAACATCTTCTATTTTTGAACGCTATTTTGGTTTGTGGTTAAGATGCAAAAACTCTTCACATTTAAAGACTATTTCATTAATTCTTCCTTCTTTCATGAAAACATACCCATTTTTAAGTTGAATCACTTAATTATAAGGACAAAACGACTTTATCGTCTTTTGGACAAGGAAAACAGTTTATATAAAAGAAATTCACAAATGCTATTATAACCAAAATTCGCGTTCGTATTTTAAGGAGACGACAATATTTTTTCAGTGCACAAAGCTATTCACATCTACTATTTTAATTTAGTAATATCGTAATAACTTTAGAATATTATAATAACATAAAAAGGATAAACGACTCAAATGATAATATTCCCAATAATTTACTGACAGAGTATCTAACAAATTTGTATGGTAATAGTAGATTTAAAGTTTACGATAACTTTTATGTATATAATGAAAAAAACTTTACAACAAGGTGTATTTGCTACAAAAATGCCCACATAATGGCTGGACTCATTATTAATGTTTCAACTGAGCTTTGAAATATGTGGAAACCCTTATACTTGCAGCAAGGCTTAAGCGGACCTTAGACGCAGTGTTGCCCACTCCCCAAGGCCAAAAAGCACCAAAAATATATTATAAATTCTAACATACCACCTTCCACCACAAAATCGAAAATTAAATGCTCTACTAAAAAGAAAAAAAAAAAACAACAAAAAACAACCGAAGATGTATTATGAATTGAATTTTAAGAAGTTACGGTTATTTTTCTTTAATAATTCATTTTAAGGAATACAAACTTTGTGAAAATTTGTTTTGGCTATTCCACATTATAATCAAATTTGCAGCAAATATGCATAATTTTATACCGTTTTTACTGATATAGTTTTCACTTTTGCGGCAAAACTCGAACTTAGTACTCACCATTATGAACCGCTATTTAAGTATACACTTTGATCAGTTTTAATGCTTTCGTCCAATTCATTTTGATCAGTCATGTTTTTCAACTTTCAAAATATTAATATATGGAAGAAGTCTATTGCTTATTCCACTTCTGCGTGCTTTTGTGAATTTAATACAACGTTTTTAATGACATCTTTACCAAATTCAAAAATTCGGCACTCATCGTTCGACTTTCCTACAGAATACCCCAAATAACAATATTAATTAAAAAATAATCAATACCAACTTCATAACAATCAAATTCTATATTTGGCAATAAATTTGACTTTCTTCGGCTCTTGAAAGTCTAATCAAAATTTTTGTATCAATTAAACTTAATACTGTTCAAAATAAAAAAAAGCACCAAAAGCACTAAATGAAAATGCCAGAAAGCACCAAGTTGGTGCTTTTTTTGAAAAGGCACCAAAAAGGCAATTTGGTGCTTTTTAGAAATCAAAAAGCACTAAATTTGGTGCTAAAAGCACCAAATTGGCAACACTGCTTAGACGGTCGGATAAACACTACGACAGAGGTTCGCCTATTTGTTGTGTGTTCGTTCAAGTTTTACCCTCACACTGTACGAACAATTATGATAACAACATGAAGAAATAAGAAGAAGCATAAACACAAACAATGAAGATGGACGAGAAGTTAGGTGTAAAGCCATTTTTTTAGTAAAAATGGAAGAAACAATAAAAATTCCAAGCCTAATTAGCGATCCCTCATTAATTTCATCCCAGAAATGCTTGTTTTAATTATGAAAATAAATTTGTTTTTGCTAATGTTTGGCGAACATCCCCTTACACGTGAAGATTTGTGCCTCCCAACCGGAAAAAATCAAAGTTGTTTTGATTTTATACCAACACGTCCCCGCAACACGCGAACATGGCCTTATACTACCGGATTTGTCGCCGCAACGTGTTGTGTCGCAGGGTTTATCCGACCGTATAAGGTGCTCTTTAGATAAAAACGCCGATTTATCCATATTTCAATAGAAACATGTCGAAAATAAAAAAAGCCAAAAATAGCTAAAAGGGTCATGAAAAAAAGCCAGAAAAAAAGCTAAAAGCTAAATGCATTTTTTTCCCGCTAAACGTCTTCAAAAAAAGCCAAATCTAGCGGGAAAAAGGCTAAATTGGCAACGCTGCTCTAGACGCCCAAGAAGTAAAACCGAGAGATTGGTCTATATGGGGGTTATACCAAAGAATGGACCGATACACCTCAATTTCAGCACACACATATTTGGGGTCTCAAAATACCTCTAGATTTCCAATTTCAGGCAAATTGGGTAATAAATACAGTTTATAGAAGCTAAAGAATAAGAATCGGGAGATCAGTCTATATGGCGACTATACCAAAACATGAACCGATACGGACCATTTTCGACACACCTCTTTATGGTCCCAAAATACCTCTAGATTTTCAATGTCAGGCAAATCGGATAGAAAATACAGTTTCTAGACGCCCAAGAAGCAGAATAGGGTGGGTTTTATACCCACCACCATAATATGGGAAATATAAAGCTAGAGTCATTTTAATGCAATTGCACAAAAGATCATTTATGTTTTATCGGGCGAAACGTATGTATTCGAGATATACGACAATTTGAGTAATTTTTACAATTTTGCTACTTGGCAGTGGAAATTTTACAAGAAAATTGGTTAGATCTCGCCAAGATATGTGGTCAATTGTGATTGTGATATATTATTTGGCAAAGTCGGGCGATATTTCGGAGTCTTATTTGAAACTCAATCGTTCTGTGGAAAGTCTGGCATTACAGTGTGTAGGATATGACTACTATACGAGTATGTCGAAATCATCACAGTATTTTGTGTAAAATGTGGGTATTTTGGCCATATTTGGATAAACCGGAAGAACATATATATGGATGCTTTATGTTAATCTGAACCAAAGTGTATCAAACTTGACACACTTATATAGCATGTTAAATATATTTTCTGTGAAAACTATCGAGTCAATTGGAGGAAAATCCCATTGAAAATGGGTCTAAAATATGAAACATTCTAACATACCTTATTTCCCCAACTCTGGCGTACATATATATGGGAGCTATATATACATCTGAACCGATTTTCACCATATTTGACATTCACATTTAGAATAATAATTTTGCTATCTCTGAAGGGTATAAAAATATATATGCACTGTCTTCCTTGCTTTAATCACAACTATCCTTGTGCTGAGTAAAAAATATCATATGTGCTTTTTTATCAAAAAAAAGTATCTCACATGAAATGGGTAAACCCCTAATGCATTTCAAAATAAAATATCATAAAGCTAACTTTGTCATCTTAAAACTTTAAAATATTTAAAAAAAAAAAAAAAAACAACTATAGAGGAAACTTTTCTTAAGTGCTTAATTATTTCCAGTTTCTTCTTTCAGTATTCAAACCGATGTGAAAACTAGAAAACTTAGAAATAACACAGCAGCAATAGCAACAGCTACAACTCCAACATTATCAAGTAATTGATTAAAATATCGAAAAGTTTTTTTTCTCAGGCCAAACGAACTAAAAGAATTTTCGCCTTCCTATTTGTATCCACCAAGTTTGGAGTACGAAACAAGAACATTTATTACTGTTGGGATGCTCAGGAGCTTTTAGGTTTAGTATGTTGAAATAGTTGGAAACTTTAGAATGCGTTAAGAGTATGAGTTTCCGGTAACGGATGCAAGTCAAAGTTTTGCAAGGATGTTAACACTTTTTCCTTTGCAGATGATGTTGAATCTAGAAACAGATGTTACTTAAAGAATTCAATTTTTATTCACTTAGTGCATCGGAGAAAATGCAAACAAATTGTTGTTGGAGACAATTTAGAAAAGCGCTTAATTGAAGAAGGGCACACTGAAAAAAATATTGTCGTGAGGTCAAAGATTTCATGTCTTTAAAATACGAATGCAAATTTTGCTTAGCATAGACGACGCATTTCTCTAATATAAAGTTTTTTTCTTTGTCCAAAAGTCGATAATCTTTTCAATGAAGTCGTAATGTCCTTATAATTAAGTGATTTGACTTAAAAATGGGTATCATAACATGAAAGAAAAAATGTTTGGGCTAAGGTCAACTTGACTTTAATAATTCAGAAAAATTCTTTAAATTTTATGAATTTGTCTTTAAATTTGTTGCCTTTTTGCGTCTTGACTATAAAGCAAAAAATCGTTCAAATTTAGGACATGTTTTTTCTAAACTTTATTTTAAAGGTGTTTTTTACTTGAAAGATAGCATAATTTCTACTGGATGTCGAGTCTTAATTTGGAAAATAAAGTTTCCTTAACTCGTTTTTAAAGGACTTTGATAGCATATGAAGAAAATAAGCTGAGAAAGCGAAAAATTAAAATTTGCTTCCTAGAAGCAAGTACACAAAACCCAAATTTAAAAGAGAATTGTGTCTTAAAAGTATCCTTACTTGTATTCTCCGCTTCTTTGGCTCGGAATCAATACCAAATTTTTTAAAGTAAAGACAAAAGCATGCTTTTTTTCAGTGCATGAGATGGATTTTGTTCTGTTGAAGAAAAACTTGTAACCAGCACAATCCACGAAAGACAAAAAGTCGAATATTGGATTAGGAAAATTCGTTAAAACGAAAAGTTACGAGGAACCAATTAGGAGATAACTTAAACAAATCCTACTGCATTTCATATACACTCAAAAAAGTTTACTTAGATACAACGATTTTGACCTTCCCTTAAAGATTTGATGCGGCTTCTTTTAAATAAGGACATTTTTAGCGACCTATCTGGCTTCGAGTCTAGGAGGAATAAAATAAAAAATAGGATCCAGATTTCATTCATCGAATTCCATTCTCTGTTTGGGATATATAAATATTATTAGTTATATGTTATATCCCAAAACGGGAATGGAAATTCGATAAATGATATCTGTTCTCAGTTTAAACAAGTATATACGGCCGTAAGTTCGGCCAGGCCGAATCTTAACGAATGACTGCACCGAAAAAAAAGTAAACTGTTTTATAGGAAGAATGAACTACCTCGCCCGAAAATTGAACTATTTTGTACTCCATGTTTTGAGATTTCCACGAAGTGTTGTTAAAACCAGGAAAATTTAGTACCATGTTGTACTCTTTATCTGTTGTTCTCGAAATTACTCCCTCTCATTGAAGAAAAAATTAACTAAAAGTAAATAAGAAAATCATTGGCGCCAAATCATCACCATTTTAACCATACAGTAGTTCATTCTTACTATTTTTGGGAATCGTACGAAAAGTTTCATTTGTTTTAGTTAAAAATGAACTAATGTGTACGGTCATTGAACTTTATACTCGCGTTTAGTTCATAAAATTTTTGAGACATACTTAAAAAAAACGAAAATTTCATTGGACTGTGGAAAGTTTCGCACAAATTAATAAAATTGAACTACAAACAAATAATTTACATTTCGACGAAATAAAATTTTCACAAAATTTTTTATAGAAATAACATTTTAACAAAATTTTGTATAGAAATAAATTATTGAAAAAATTTTCTATATGAAACAATTTTTTCCTATCGAAATAAAATTTTGACAAAATTGCCTATAGAAAAAAAAATTGGTCACAATTTTTATATGGAGATAAAAGTTTGCCAAATTGTTTATGGAAATAAAATTTTGACAAAATTTCCGATAGAAATAAATTGTTGAAAATTTTCTATAGAAATAAAGTTTTCTATAGAAATAAAATAAAAAACTTGGAAATAAAATTTTGACTAAATTTTCCATAGGAATGAAATTGCTACAAAATTTTCTATAGAAATAAAATTTTTTGAAGATTTTCACAGAAATAAAATATTGGCAAAATTTTCTATAGAAATAAAGTTTTGACGACATTTTCTAAAAAAATAAAATTGTGAAAATTTTTTTTTTTTTTGAAAATCTAAAAAAATTGTCCAAATCAGTGTAGATTTAAATATACGTATACTTTTACAATAGTCTTCTGTGTTGATATTATGTAATTTTAGCACCTTTCGTCTTCGAAAAGTACTTTTAATACACTGGTAGAAAAAGTTTCGTTAATACGATGGATTTCTACGTTGTATTAACGAAATTCTTCATTATTAGTCAGCCAACGTAGCATTTCGTTATAACAACGTAATTTTACGTTATATATACGAAAGACTTTACGGAATACATTTCGTAGTATTAACGTATAATTACGTTGCTGTTACGTAACCTTTTCGTTGTACGAATATTATTCGTTGTATGAATGAAATTTATTCATTGTATAGATGCAGCTTATACATTGTATGAATGAAAATCATTCATTGTATGAACCCAGATTTTTCATTGTATGAATGAAAGGCGAACGTTGTATAAATGAACACAAACGTTATATTAATGCAACCCAAGCAATTATTGCATTTGAGTGTAGTCATTGGTAGTGTATTATTTTTTGTTAACATCTTTGAAATATGATTTAAATATATACACTAGGAAATAATATTTATTTATAAATTAAATAATAAAATTAAAATTAAATAATTGAAAAAATTTTCTATAGAAATAAAATTTTGGCAGTCATGAAAATTTTGTTATGAACGGAATAAAATTTTAACAAAATTTTCTCTAGAAATAAAATTTTGTTAGAGACCATATACCAATATCATGTACCAAATTTCAGGCGGATCGGATGAAATTTGCTTCTCTTTGAGGCTCCGCAACCCAAATCTGGGGATCGGTTTATATGGGCGCTATATATAATTATGGACCGATGTGGACCAATTTTTGCACGGTTGTTAGAGACCATATACCAACACCATGTACCAAATTTCAGCCGGATCGGATGAAATTTGCTTCTCTTTTAGGCTCCGCAAGCCAAATCTGGGGATCGGTTTATATGGGGGCTATATATAATTATGGACCGATGTAGACCAATTTTTGCATGGTTGTTAGAGACCATATACCAACACCATGTACCAAATTTCAGCCGGATCGGATGAAATATGCTTCTGTTAGAGGCTCCACAAGCCAAATCTGAGGGTCCCTTTATATGGGGGCTATTCGTAAAAGTGGACCGATACTGCCCATTTTCAATACCTACATCGATAACAACTACTTGTGCCAAGTTTCAAGTCGATAGCTTGTTTCGTTCGGAAGTTAGCGTGATTTCAACAGACGGACGGACGGACGGACGGACATGCTTAGATCGACTCAGAATTTCACCACGACCCAGAATATATATACTTTATGGGGTCTTAGAGCAATATTTCGATGTGTTACAAACGGAATGACAAAGTTAATATACCCCCATCCTATGATGGAGGGTATAAAAAACAAGTATATACAGCAGTAAGTTCGGCCGGGCCGAATCTTAAATACCCACCACCATGAACCAAATATTAGGGTTTCCTTTGAGGGCTTGAGGACTTGAGGCACTTCCCGAAGATAAATTTAAAGATTTCACCTATGAGGACTATATCAGCTTCTGGATTTATAAGAACCATTTGTGTTTGAGTTTTAGCGGAATCATTAACATCTCTTGTAAGTGTGTAAGAAAATTTAAAATAACGTCTTGATTTGAAATCTTAAATCTGTAGATTTTCACCCGAGAAGTAAAATCTGGAAACTTTACATTGAGAAGCAATTTTCATGATCAGTGCGCCTTCTATACCCTCAAGAAGAAAATTTAAAATAACGTCGTGATTTGAAATCTTAAATCTGTAGATTGTCATCCGACAAGTAAAATCTGGAAATTTTACATTGAGAAGCAATTTTCATGATCAGTGCGCCTTCTATACCCTCAAGAAGTGAAGTCGGTCTCTTTGGAGGCATTACCAAATGGACCGATAAAAACTTAATCCAATACACGTTTTTGTGAGCCTAAAATACCAGAATATTTAAAATTTCAGGCAAATCGGATAAAAACTACGCTTTCTAGAAACCCAAGGAGTTAAATCTTATGGGGGCTTTACTAAAATATGGACCGATACTCACCGTTTTCGGCACACCTCTTTATGGCCCGAAAATACCTCTAGATTTCCAATTTCAGGCATATTGGATAAAAACTTCGGATTCTAGAAGCCCAAGAAGTAAAATCGGGATACCGGTCTATATGGGGGCTATACCAAAACATGAAACGATACGGACCATTTTCGGCACACCTTTTGATGGCCCTAAGTACCTCTAGATTTTCAATTTCAGGCAAATTGAATAAAAACTGCGGTTTCTATAAGCCCAAGAAGTAAAATCGGGCGATCGATCTATATGAGGGCTATACCAAAATATGGACCGATACTCACAATTTTTGACACACGTATTTGTGGTCCTAAAATACCTCTAGATTTCAAATTTCAGGTAAATTGAATAAAAACTGCGGTTTCTATAAGCCCAAGACCCCAAATCGGGAGGTCGGTTTATATGGGGACTATATCAAAACCTGGACCGATATAGCCCATCTTCGAACTTGACCCGCCTGCAGACAAAAGACGAGTTTGTGCAAAATTTCAGCACGAGTGCTTCATTATTGAAGACTGTAGCGTGATTACAACAGACAGACAGACGGACGGACATCGTTATATCGTCTTAGAATTTCTCCCTGATCAAGAATATATATACTTTATATAGTCGGAAATCGATATTTCGATGTGTTACAAACGGAATGACAAACTTATTATACCCCCGTCATCATTCTATGGTGGTGGGTATAACAAGTAAGGAAAGTCTAAAGTCGGGCGGGGCCGACTATATTATACCCTGCACCACTTTGTAGATCTAAATTTTCGATACCACATCACATCCGTCAAATTGGTTGGGTGATATATATAAAGGTTTGTCCCAAATACATACATTTAAATATCACTCGATCTGGAAGAATTTGATAGACTTCTACAAAATCTATAGACTCAAAATTTAAGTCGGCTAATGCACTAGGGTGGAACACAATGTTAGTAAAAAACAAGTAAGGAAAGACTAAAGTCGGGCGGGGCCGACTATATTATACCCTGCACCACTTTGTAGATCTAAATGTTCGATACCATATCACATCCGTCAAATGTGTTGGGGACTATATATAAAGGTTTGTCCCAAATACATACATTTAAATATCACTCGATCTGGAGAGAATTTGATAGACTTCTACAAAATCTATAGACTCAAGATTTAAGTCGGCTAATGCACTAGGGTGGAACACAATGTTAGTAAAAAAATATGGGAAACGTTTAAATCTGAAGCAATTTTAAGGAAACTTCGAAAAAGTTTATTTATGATTTGTCGCTCGATAGATATGTATTAGAAGTTTAGGAAAATTAGAGTCATTTTTACAACTTTTCGACTAAGCAGTGGCGATTTTACAAGGAAAATGTTTAATGCTTATCTAGAGCATGTAATTGCCGCGAAAACCATGTATTTTGTCTTTGTAAAAATAGTTCTCGAGCGGAGAAAAATGTATGGTGGCAATAAGCATTTGAATGGTTCTCAAATACCGCAAACATGTTCTATCATTTAAATGATAAAATTTGAGACCATTAAATGGTCGGGTAAATCATGTACCTGACCATTCACTTTTTTTACTTTTTTACAAGGAAAAAAGTATTTTTATAGGTTAAGTATAGACATGTCTAGAACCATTACATGGCCATAAACATCATTTACATTTTTTTCGTGACCATTTAATTTTTTAACTTGTTTGCAGCGAAAAGAATTTTATAAAAAAATTGAAAAGGTACACACGATTTTCATTTTGCGCGTCAGTCGTGTGTTGTTTCTTGGAATGGACGGAGAATACGGATTTACTGTGTTTTGTGTTAATTTATTTATTCAGAAGTGGCACGTGGTTTTATGTGAACACAAAAAAGGAAAGTGTAATTGAAAAAATGTACCTGTTTTTTGTTCTGCATTTTGCTATATGGTATCATTTATTTTTATTTGCAGTTACATGATGTCTGCGTTTGTACATTTGGTGGGCACGAAGTAAATATGGAATGATTACTTATTGTTGAAATTGAACCAAACTAGAGTGTGTAAAAATATGTGATGTTTGCTTGCACGACATTATAAATACAGATAAACAATGAATTAGTTTATAAATAAATAACAAGTATATACGGCCGTAACTTCGGCCAGGCCGAAGCTTATGTACCCTCCATCATGGATTGCGTAGAAACTTCTTCTAAACACTGCCATCCACAATCGAATTACTTAAGTTGCGGTAACGCTTGCCGATGGCAAGGTATCTTAAAACCTCCTAACACCATCTTCTAAATTGTATGTAAGTCCATACGTGCTATATATTAAATCAAAAAAGATCGATCCAATACGTATATAATTCAGTTTGACAAAGTAGACATAAAATTTTGACAAAATTTTCTACAGAAATAAAATTTTAACAAAATTTTCTATAGAAATAAAATTTTCACAAAATTTTCCATAGAAATAAAAATTTTGACAAAATTTTCTTTCTATAGAAAATTTCTACAGAAATAAAATTCTAACAAAATTTTTTATAGAATAAACTTTTGACAAAATGTTCTATAGAAATAAAATCTTGGTAGATTATTTTTGGCTCGAGTGGCCACCATGATTATGAACCGAATAAAATTTGAACAAAATTTGCTATAGAAATAAAATTTTGACAACATTTTCTATAGAAATAAAATTTTGACAATAATGAAAATTTTATTATGAACCGAATAAAATTTTAACAAAATTTCTCTAGAAATAAAATTTTGACAAAATTTTCTATTGAAATAAAATTTTGGTAGATTATTTTTGGCTCTAGTGGCAACCATGATTATGAACCGATATGGACCAATTTTTGTGTGATTGGACCAATTTTGGTATGGTTGTTAGCGACCATATATTAACACCACGTTCCTAATTTGAACCGGATCGGATGAATTTTGCTCCTCCAAGAGGCTCCGGAGGTCAAATCTGGAGAACGTTTTATATGGGGGCTACATATATAATTATGGACCGATATGGACCAATTGTGGCACGGTTGTTAAAGATCATATACTAACACCATGTTCCAAATTACAACCGGATTGGGTGAAATTTGCTTCTCTTGGAGACTTCGCAAGCCAAATCTGGGGATCGGTTTATATGGGGGCTATATATAATTATGAACCGATGTGGACCAATTTTTGCATGGTTATTAGAGACCACATACCAATATCATGTACCAGATGTCAGGCGGATCGGATGAAATTTGCTTCTCTTTGAGGCTCCGCAACCCAAATCTGGGGATCGGTTTACATGGGCGCTATATATAATTATGGACCGATATGGACCAATTTTTGCACGGTTGTTAGAGACCATATACCAATACCATGTACCAAATTTCAGCCGGATCGGATGCAATGTGCTTCTCTTTGAGGCTTCGCAAGCCAAATCTGGAGATCGGTTTATATGGGGTCTATATATAATTATGGACCGATGTGGACCAACTTTTGTATGGTTGTTAGAGACCATATACCAACATCATGTACCAAATTTCAGCCGGATCGGATGAAATGTGCTTCTCTTAGAGGCTCCGCAAGCCAAATCTGGGGATCGGTTTATATGGGGGCTATATAATTATGGACCGATGTGGACCGATTTTTGCATGGTTGTTAGAGACCATATACCATTACCATGTACCAAATTTCAGCCGGATCGGATGAAATTTGTTCTCTTTTAGGCTCCGCAAGCCAAATCTGGGGATCGGTTTATATGGGGGCTATATATAATTATGGACCGATATGGACCAATTTTTGCATGGTTGTTAGATACCATATACCAACACCATGTACCAAATTTCAGGCGGATCGGATGAAATATGCTTCTGTTAGAGGCTCCACAAGCCAAATCTGAGGGTCCCTTTATATGGGGCTATACGTAAAAGTGGACCGATATGGCCCATTTTCAATACCATCCGACCTACATCGATAACAACTACTTGTGCCAAGTTTCAAGTCGATAGCTTGTTGCGTTCGGAAGTTAGCGTGATTTCAACAGACGGACGGACGGACGGACATGCTTAGATCGACTCAGAATTTCACCACGACCCAGAATATATATACTTTATGGGGTCTTAGAGCAATATTTCGATGTGTTACAAACGGAATGACAAAGTTAATATACCCCCATCCTATGATGGAGGGTATAAAAAGGCCGATTAAATACGTATATAATTCAGTTTGACAAAATTTTCTATAGAAATAAAATTTTGACAAAATTTTCTATAGAAACAAAATTTTGACAAAATTTTCTATAGTAATAAAATTTTAATAAAATTTATATATAACTATAGACCGATATGGACCAATTTTGGCATCTTTGTTAGCGGCCATATACTATCGCAATGTACCAAATTTCACCACGTACAAAATTTCAACCTGATTGGATGAATTTTGCTCCTCCAAGAGCTCCGGAGGTCAAATCTGGGGATCGGTTTAAATGCGGGTTGTATATAATTAAGACCGATATGAACCAATTTTTGCATGGTTGTTAGAGACAATATACTAACACCACATACCAAATTGCAACCGGACCGGGTGAATTGTGCTCTTCCCAGGGGCTTCGTAGTTTAAATCCGTAGGTCAAATTTTTGCATGGTTGTTAGAGACCATATACTAACAGCATGTACCAAATTTCAGCCGGATCGGATGAAATTTGCTTTTCTTAGAGGCTCCGCAATCAAAATCTGAGCGTCGGTTTATATGGGGGCTATACGTAAAAGTGGTCCGATATGACCCATTTGCAATACCATCCGACCTACATCAATAACAACTACTTGTGCCAAGTTTCAAGTCGATAGCTTGTTGCGTTCGGAAGTTAGCGTGATTTCAACAGACGGACGGACGGACATGCTTAGATCGACTCAGAATTTCACCACGACCCAGAATATATATACTTTATGGGGTCTTAGAGCAATATTTCGATGTGTTACAAACGGAATGACAAAGTTAATATACCCCCATCCTATGATGGAGGGTATAACAAACATATTCCCATAATGTCTTGTCGAAGTGTAGAGGAACCAGAAACTGCGCATCAAACGAGTTAGTTTATCTGCTTTATATTGAACTGTTTTAATAAAGTAACCGCGAAAATTTCAACTCGAAAAGCGAACATAGTACTTACCTTAAGACCAAAAAATGATAATCATATCGCCGTGTCCAATTATCTAAGGTTCATTACGGTTCATCCGCCTTCTTCATATGGAATTTCACTTCCCCGGGGCATTTTCACTAAAGATTAAAAATTTACCTTAAATTTCTTGCGAATATACAAAAAAACACAAATTTAACTCACCCACCATCTTTATTATTCACAACGAAACTGTAAGGAGCATGTGCACTCTTCAGCGAAAAGAACGTAAATGTTGTTAAGGTTTGCCAATCAGACAAGTTTTTAGTTTAACTTTTTATCGTTTGTTTTTCAAGACGCACACGCAAACATGTGCTTATTGCCATGCTTAACAAGTTGGTTGATAAGTCCCCGGTCTAACACATAGATGGCGTCGCTAGTATTAAATGCATATTATTTTTATATAGTACCAACCTTCAAATGATTCGTGTCAAAATTTGACGTCTGTAAGTCAATTAGTTTGTGAGATAGAGCGTCTTTTGTGAAGCAACTTTTGTTATTGTGAAAAAAAAATGGAAAAAAAGGAATTTCGTGTTTTTATAAAATACTGTTTTCTGAAGGGAAAAAATACGGTGGAAGCAAAAACTTGGCTTGATAATGAGTTTCCGAACTCTGCCCCAGGGAAAATCAACAATAATTGATTGGTATGCAAAATTCAAGCGTGGTGAAATGAGCACGGAGGACGGTGAACGCAGTGGACGCCCGAAAGAGGTGGTTACCGACGAAAACATCAAAAAAATCCACAAAATGATTTTGAATGACCGTAAAATGAAGTTGATCGAGATAGCAGAGGCCTTAAAGATATCAAAGGAACGTGTTGGTCATATTATTCATCAATATTTGGATATGCGGAAGCTCTGTGCAAAATGGGTGCCGCGCGAGCTCACATTTGACCAAAAACAACAACGTGTTGATGATTCTGAGCGGTGTTTCAGCTGTTAACTCGCAATACACCCGAGTTTTTCCGTCGATATGTGACAATGGATGAAACATGGCTCCATCACTACACTCCTGAGTCCAATCGACAGTCGGCTGAGTGGACAGCGACCGGTGAACCGTCTCCGAAGCGTGGAAAGACTCAAAAGTCCGCTGGCAAAGTAATGGCCTCTGTTGAATAATAAAAACGGAACTATGTTGAATAATAGAAACGAAATTTTGACAAAAAATGTGTTTTTCTTTTTTAAACCGGGGACTTATCAGTAATATATTTTACACAATCTATGGTGAAGGGTACATAAGATTCGGTCTGGCAGAGTTTCATTCGAATATATTTGTTTTGTTTTTCAAACTTCCAAGTCGTTCATTCGTTCGTATCCTTGTGCCTAACTATGTGAAGACTCCTTCATTGCAACCTCCAATATCATAGAAAGTTTAAATTTGAAAATTAAATTGCGTAACGCTTCCATTTAATTGTTCACGTAATGAGTAAGTGGTGGAGTAAGCGCACATATGTACATTGCTAAATGTTTCTGGAATGATGGAAGCATAGGGGTGATGATGACTTACACTTTTAGCAAATTAGCGTTCTAGGTTCGTGGTTTGACTATTCGGTGATAAGGGATGATGAATATGTTACTCAGCATGTGGCGGAGCTAAATTGATATCGCAAAAAGTACAAATGACGATTGTGGTTGGCACTTTCAACATTCGTTTCGGTTTTGGAGAAACCGCTAACCCAATTGTGCATATACTTGGATAATGTTCAGCAACAAATGTGTTAATGGATTTTAATTGATGGAGAGCAAACTAAAGTTCATCTCATACTTTGGTTAGTTTGAATGGTGGGCCTGGGATTCTCTTTCCCATGGCCACTGACATATACCCAAGCTATTATTTGGCCTGTTGGGCGCTCTAACTTCTTCTGTTTCCAAGCAAGGCCAGCTGCCGAATAGAATAGAATAGAATAGAATAGAATAGAATAGAATAGAATAGAATAGAATAGAATAGAATAGAATAGAATAGAATAGAATAGAATAGAATAGAATAGAATAGAATAGAATAGAATAGAATAGAATAGAATAGAATAGAATAGAATAGAATAGAATAGAATAGAATAGAATAGAATAGAATAGAATAGAATAGAATAGAATAGAATAGAATAGAATAGAATAGAATAGAATAGAATAGAATAGAATAGAATAGAATAGAATAGAATAGAATAGAATAGAATAGAATAGAATAGAATAGAATAATAGAATAGAATAGAATAGAATAGAATAGAATAGAATAGAATAGAATAGAATAGAATAGAATAGAATAGAATAGAATAGAATAGAATAGAATAGAATAGAATAGAATAGAATAGAATAGAATAGAATAGAATAGAATAGAATAGAATAGAATAGAATAGAATAGAATAGAATAGAATAGAATAGAATAGAATAGAATAGAATAGAATAGAATAGAATAGAATAGAATAGAATAGAATAGAATAGAATAGAATAGAATAGAAATAGAATAGAATAGAATAGAATAGAATAGAATAGAATAGAATAGAATAGAATAGAATAGAATAGAATAGAATAGAATAGAATAGAATAGAATAGAATAGAATAGAATAGAATAGAATAGAATAGAATAGAATAGAATAGAATAGAATAGAATAGAATAGAATAGAATAGAATAGAATAGAATAGAATAGAATAGAATAGAATAGAATAGAATAGAATAGAATAGAATAGAATAGAATAGAATAGAATAGAATAGAATAGAATAGAATAGAATAGAATAGAATAGAATAGAATAGAATAGAATAGAATAGAATAGAATAGAATAGAATAGAATAGAATAGAATAGAATAGAATAGAATAGAATAGAATAGAATAGAATAGAATAGAATAGAATAGAATAGAATAGAATAGAATAGAATAGAATAGAATAGAATAGAATAGAATAGAATAGAATAGAATAGAATAGAATAGAATAGAATAGAATAGAATAGAATAGAATAGAATAGAATAGAATAGAATAGAATAGAATAGAATAGAATAGAATAGAATAGAATAGAATAGAATAGAATAGAATAGAATAGAATAGAATAGAATAGAATAGAATAGAATAGAATAGAATAGAATAGAATAGAATAGAATAGAATAGAATAGAATAGAATAGAATAGAATAGAATAGAATAGAATAGAATAGAATAGAATAGAATAGAATAGAATAGAATAGAATAGAATAGAATAGAATAGAATAGAATAGAATAGAATAGAATAGAATAGAATAGAATAGAATAGAATAGAATAGAATAGAATAGAATAGAATAGAATAGAATAGAATAGAATAGAATAGAATAGAATAGAATAGAATAGAATAGAATAGAATAGAATAGAATAGAATAGAATAGAATAGAATAGAATAGAATAGAATAGAATAGAATAGAATAGAATAGAATAGAATAGAATAGAATAGAATAGAATAGAATAGAATAGAATAGAATAGAATAGAATAGAATAGAATAGAATAGAATAGAATAGAATAGAATAGAATAGAATAGAATAGAATAGAATAGAATAGAATAGAATAGAATAGAATAGAATAGAATAGAATAGAATAGAATAGAATAGAATAGAATAGAATAGAATAGAATAGAATAGAATAGAATAGAATAGAATAGAATAGAATAGAATAGAATAGAATAGAATAGAATAGAATAGAATAGAATAGAATAGAATAGAATAGAATAGAATAGAATAGAATAGAATAGAATAGAATAGAATAGAATAGAATAGAATAGAATAGAATAGAATAGAATAGAATAGAATAGAATAGAATAGAATAGAATAGAATAGAATAGAATAGAATAGAATAGAATAGAATAGAATAGAATAGAATAGAATAGAATAGAATAGAATAGAATAGAATAGAATAGAATAGAATAGAATAGAATAGAATAGAATAGAATAGAATAGAATAGAATAGAATAGAATAGAATAGAATAGAATAGAATAGAATAGAATAGAATAGAATAGAATAGAATAGAATAGAATAGAATAGAATAAAATAGAATAGAATAGAATAGAATAGAATAGAATAGAATAGAATAGAATAGAATAGAATAGAATAGAATAGAATAGAATAGAATAGAATAGAATAGAATAGAATAGACGACACATTTCTCTGCTATATAGAGTTTCTTCCTAATCCAATAGTCGATAAACTAAAACTAAGGGGATCTTTAATAAAAATACTTCAAAATTAATGAAATTGTTCTTAAAATCGTTGACTTTTTATATATAAAGGAAAAAATGTTCATCAATTTAATTTAGCCATTTTATTTCCATTAAGTTAATTTTTTGTGTGAAATAATAAAATTTCCTTGTTCCAGTAAAAAATCCTAAACTGAAAGCAATTAGGAATGTTCATTAACTAGAATAAGGCATGGAATTTTACTAATACTGTTTTCTTCGCTGGGTATAAAAATTTACTACAGAACAAGACAATTGTATTCACTGATAACAAAACATTCGTTTTCAAACCAAATTTCCTCAAATTTAGTAAAATTTCATATAAAATGATAATTCTGACTTCCTTTATTATAGAAAGCTTATCATACATACGAATAACACTTGGAATAGAAAAATATTTTAGTTCCTTCGTACTAAGAAGTATTCAATCCTTTCAAAACTTAAGGAAACTTGCTTATAATATAGGAAATTTTCCTATATTTGTCTACCTGTAATCGATACCTGTCATCGATATAATCGATATGTTTGCGCGTGTGTTGTTTTTTAGTTGGAATCGCTTTGTTATGGTATACGGAGAGATTGTTAAAAAATAATATAGTATAATAATATAATAAGTAACAAATAAAATATTTGTTATTTTAAATTTGTGAGAAAAATTTTCGTTTTTTGCAAATTATTAAAAATAAATAACAAACAATAAGTCTATAAATATACGTGATGGCGTACAAAGAAAGAAAACACCAACAGAATAACAACCCCTTCATTCATCAGGTAACATTCAGGACGATAACCTTTTGTGAAAAATTTGGTTTATAATTTTTTATATTTGTAGGCATTAAAATTGTAAAAGGAGGACAAAATCGTTATGCAGCAACTTATTAAAAGTGAAAGGTACAAGAAGAAAAAAAAAAATACTTTGTTATAGTGGTACATAAATACAGGAAAATATTAATATATGGAATACATTCTACCTAATTTCTATGAAAATCACATCGTTCAAACAAATAAAAATGTCTTTGACGCTATACGAAGTTCAACTTTCTTCACAATGAGTTCATTTTAACTTAAAGAAGGGGTCACTTTTTTCTAGGTGTAGGATGGGGGAGGGGGTGGGGGTAGAGGTGTGAGCGTGAGGTATTTTTCACACACGCTTACAAATTCAAAATGTCATTCACGCACGCCTGTTTTAGAATTTCTCACACTCGCGCACGCTCACGAATGAATTCGTAACATTCACGCACGCCCGTTTTTGAATTGCTCACACTCACGCACGCTCACGAATGAATTCGTAACATTCACGCACGATGACGCATGCCCGGTTTTGAGTTGCACACACTCACGCACGCTCACGAATGAATTCGTAACACTCACGCACGAAGCTTTTTATTAATTCACGCTCACGCACGTTCACGAACCAAAATCCTGCAGAGATAAGCACTCATGATTGAAGAATAGTGACTACCGCACGCTCACGACGGAACGTTCACGAACCAAAAACTTATTCACGCACACTCACGGTTCGAAAAAAACTACTCACGCACGTTCACGAACAATGAAATGTACATCCACACACTCACGATTCATAAAAACTATTCACGCAAGCGTTCACGAAATACGAAACTTACTCACGATTCATAAAAACTATTCACGCACGCTCACGATGTAAAAATAACTCACGCTAGTTCACGAACTATTTACTTACAAAACAAACGGAAAAATGTAATTCGCGAATGAATACGAACTTAAAAACTTACTCTCTCTCTCGTTCGTGACACAAATGAGCTACCCACACAAATTCGTCAAAATATTTCAAATAAAAAATTTGAAGTTGAAAACGTACTCAATTAAAAAATTAAGAGATACAATTAACATTTTATTCAAATCAAAATATAAATTCAATTAAAATTTGAATTGATTTTGGCCGAAAAACGTATTTAATTTTTAATTGGGACAATAAATGATTTATACACACAAAAAAACTTTTTCCTGAATCAATCACGAAATTAACTGATCCAATTAATTTTTTAATTGAAATGTCTTCAATCACAAGAATGGTAGTAACAGGTTGGCTGATAAGTCCCCGGTCTAACAAATTCAACATAGTTCCATTTAAGAGCGATACAACGATTATAACGACCTTCCAATTTTCTGATACCATTTTGGTAGTACTCCTTCGATTTTGCCTCCAAATAGGCCTCAGTTTCGGCGATCACCTCTTCATTGCAGCCAAATTTTTCCCTGCGAGCATCCTTTTGTGGTCTGAGAACAAGAAAAAGTCGCTGGGGGCCAGATCTGGTGAATACGGTGGGTGGGGAAGCAATTCGAAGCCTAATTCATGAATTTTTGTCATCGTTCTCAACGACTTAAGTCGTCACAATTGTCGTGACGAGTTGTGACACGGTGCGTTGTCTTGGTGGAACAATAATTTTTTCTTCTTCATATGGGACCGTTTTGCCGTGATTTCGACCTTCAAACGCTCCAATAACGCCATATAATAGTCACTGTTGATGGTTTTTCCCTTCTCAAGATAATCGATAAAAATTATTCCATGCGCATCCCAAAAAACAGAGGCCGTTACTTTGCCAGCGGACTTTTGAGTCTTTCCAGGCTTCGGAGACGGTTTACCGGTCGCTGTCCACTCAGCCGACTGTCGATTGGACTCAGGAGTAGTGTTGGGAAAGTAACGAGTATTTGATTACAAGTACTCGTTAATGACTAATTTTTTGAGTACTCGTTACTAGTAAAAGAATGCTCAATATCTTCAATGCCAGTTTTTTTCTTCTGACGGTAAGTTAGCGGTTTGGAAGTAAAATTCTTGACTTCTTGGAAAATATTCATTAAAGTTTTCGAAAATCGTTTTATCAGTTAAAATAACACGAAAAGGATATATGGCTTCACCTTTGAAGAAAGTGAAAAATTTATCTGATTTCTTAAAAAATTTTGCATTTGAAAAAATTTGCATTGGGTGGAAGCTATAATTTAAAACATCACATGGATCACGTCTCATGCGAATAGTATGAATAATAATGGCGTTGACTTCAGCTGGTTCAATCCAATTGTTTTGAGAGAAGGTACCCATGCTTATTCAAAAACACTTGGAACATTTCAACATTGGGTCTCACGATAAAAATGATCGCTAAATATTTTCATTCACTGTCAATGGTGGAAAATTGTGGATTTAAAAAGTTTGCAAATTGCAAGCATCAGTAATACACAATCCCATTTAGATATACCCTGACGGAAAAATACCAAATAGTGAATACGAAATTGGCTCTAAAAATTTGAATGATTGGTGAAAATCTTTTTCTAACGAGACCCATATATCTACAACACCACATTTTAAAACACTAGAATAAAACTGGCTAATGTAAATTGTTTTTTTTTCTGTTTTTAAATTTAAAAAAGAGGAAGATATTATTAAAAAGTGCCCACAATGTCTTTTTTTAATTTTTTTATAAAAGTAACGAGTAGTAACGAGTACTCAATTCAAAAGTAACGAGTAGTAACGAGTAGTCAAAAGTAATCAAAATTTACAACACTACTCAGGAGTGTAGTGATGGAGCCATGTTTCATCCATAGTCACATATCGACGGAAAAACTCGGGTGTATTACGAGTTAACAGCTGCAAACACCGCTCAGAATCATCAACACGTTGTTGTTTTTGGTCAAATGTGACCTCGTGCGGCACCCATTTTGCACAGAGCTTCCGCATATCCAAATATTGATGAATGATATGACCAACGCGTTCCTTTGATATCTTTAAGGCCTCTGCTATCTCGATCAACCTCAAAATCATTTTGTGGATTTTTTGATGTTTTTGTCGGTAACCACCTCTTTCGGGCGTCCACTGCGTTCACCGTCCTCCGTGCTCATTTCACCACCCTTGAATTTTGCATACCAATCAATTATTGTTGATTTCCCTGGGGCAGAGTCCGGAAACTCATTATCAAGCCAAGCGTTTGCTTTCGCCGTATTTTTTCCCTTCAGAAAACAGTATTTTATCAAAACACGAAATTCTTTTTTTTTCCATTTTTTATACCCTAAACCATAATAATATAATAAGTTTGATCTGCCAAAAAATGTGCCTACCAGAAATATTGATTTTAGACCCAATAAAATATATAGCGATCGACTCAGAATCACCTCTTGAGTCGATCTAGCGCTTAGTGTCCTTCCGTCCGTCTGTCCATGTATTTGCTGTTCACAGGATTCCGGTCGCAATTATTAACCGATTTGGATGAAATTTGGTACAGGGTGTTTTTTGGGCACAAGGACGAACGCTATTGGAAGAAATCGCCCGATTTCGCCGAATGGGGTCACGTTGCGCTTTTTTTCAAACGGATCGTCACCAAATTTGGCAAAAGGTAATATTATTCACCGCCCTTCAAGTCTGCAAAATTTCATCCAAATCGGTTCAGAATAAGATATAGCTCCCATCGAAATCGGTTCAGATTTAGCTATAGCTCCCATATATATGTACCGCCCGATTTTTCTAAATTTGGCCATAAAATCCTTATTTATCAACCGATCTTACTCAAAGTTGGCTAAATGTAATCTTCTATAGCACTAATTATATGTGCAAAAAATCATCGAAATCGGTTCAGATTTAGATATATCTCCCATATGTATGTATAGCCCGATTTTCCCAAATTTGGCCATAGAACCCTTATTTATTTATTAATCGATCTTACTCATAGTTGGCTAGTTCCAGTCCCCTATAGTACTAACGGTATGGGCAAAATTTTATCGAAATCGGTTCAGATGTAGATATAGCTCCCATATATGTATCGCCCGATTTTTAAAAATTCGCCCCTAATAACCTTATTTTTGACCATAGAGGCCTCATTTCTTAACTGATCTTATTCAAATTTTGCACAAGTTAACCATTTGTGGTATTAATCCCGCAAAATATTATGCAAATTGGTTCAGATTTACATATAGCTTCCATATATATGCATCGCTCTATTTTCCCAAATTTGGCCATAGTACTCTTATTTATTAACCAATGTTACTCAAATTGAAGGATTTTCTCTTTTTTAATAATGGTTTCAATATTAGTGGCATACTAACTCCGTAGGTGCACACAGCCAGTGTTGCTAGAAGTAGGGGCTATTCCCTATATGTAGGGTTTTTCTAATATTTAGCGTCTTGTAGGGACGTAGGGCCACAATGTAGGGACATTTTCACTCAACACAATTTGTAATAATTTTTACATTTTGGTGGCTCTAGAGGATGTGTGGTAACAACCCAGCAAAAACTAGGTAACTACATCTCATTACAATTGGCATTACCAGGAGTACAGCTGTCATTACACGTTTCATTACATTGCGGTGAGTTATAATGACTAACTTGTAATAACAAAAATAAATGCTTTTCGGTAATTTTCGAATTGTTATTCACAAATTTTTATGCAGTTGGCAGTTAATATTGATACCATTAGGTATAATTATTCACATAATTGAGTTTTTACTTAAAAAATCAAAAAGAATATGTAATGTAACGGTAATTTTGATCATTTTTCCGTTAATAAATTTTTATCACAAATATCTCATAATAATTGTGCTTAAATTAATGTCATTAACATATTATGTTTTAAATAAATGCTTCATTCACATTACACTTCCAAAATGCATCTAAACTAGATTTCAAATGCCATTTGCTTATAAAAAAGGGACTTAAAATCCATTTGTAGTAGATTTCGAACCTAATGTGAATTGACTATTGGATATATTATAACGTAATTCACGAATCCAACTCCTTTAAACAGCCTACATTTATTTCTATTTTAAGTGTGAAATTAATTTACGTGTAATCTTATTTAGATGATTAGATTTTTTGTTTATTTATACAATATTCGTTTCTATTCAAGTAGTGCTCCTATTACAGCATTTCTCGCCATATTTTGATCCATTGTAATCGTCGATAGAAACCAATATTTTCGAGATTTGGTTGCCTGAGACAATAAGTGGCTATTTTGCAAATTTTGGTGTATCTACGAATAAGTGATTACATATTAGGTGATTAAATGCTCTAAAATCACTACTTATCTTATGGCCGAAAGTATGCCTGGGGAGAAGTGCTTTCCTCCTAGGACATGCCCATGTAAACGTAATCCGGAGCGATGCCAATTAATAAGTGGTTATTAATTTTTATATAGGCTTACATGCAAGATTGCCGGGTAATGAGAGTTTTTGCTGGGAACAGTTACCACTCGTGCCAAAAAAAAAAACTCAAACAAAATTTGAAGATTACCACAAATTACCACAAATCTACCAAACAAATATTTATATAGAATTTTTTGTCAAAACTTTATTACTGTAGAAAATTTTGTCAACATTTTATTTCTTTAGAAAATTTTGTCAAAATTGTATTTCTATACATTTTTTTTTTTTTTCAAAATATTATTTCTATAAAAAATTTTCTCAAAACTTTATTTCTATGGAATTTTTTTCTCAACATTTTTGTTTCAATAGAATTTATTGTCAAAATTTTATTTCTATAGAAAAATTTCTAACAAAAATTTGTTTATAGAAACATTTTTTAAAATTTTATTTTTATAGAGATTTAACAAAAAAGATTACTATTATGGGTAGAATTCTACCAACTGTGGCAACCGTGGTGGTAATACAAATTTATATTCTAAGTTATATGTTATACGTTGCATATTCATGTTTTAGGATAATAAAGTACTTAGAACCATTTTTGTTTTGTAAAATTTGTTTAAATTTAACAAGAAATATTGTTGGGAAAATTGTTTGGGAATGTATGGGAAAGTAGGGAACTTTTTTTGTCCTTGTAGGGTAAACCGAACATTTTCCCTGGCACGAATCATTTTGACACGAATCATTTGAAGGTTGGTACTATATAAAAATAATATGCATTTAATACTAGCGACGACATCTATGTATCAGACCGGGGACTTATCAGCCAACCTGTTATCAATTAAAAAATTAATTGATACTATTAATTTTTATGATTGATTTTTGTTTCAATTAAAAAATTTGTTGATTCAATTAATTATTTAATTGAATATTTTTTAAAACTCAATTAAAATTTTAATTGGAACAATTTTCCCGACATCTTTTTCTGTGTAGTGTTATTGTTTACTTATTGTATTTTTTTATTATATTATAATAACATATATTATAATTATACTGTATAGAATTATTTTTTCAGATCTAAGCCAAAATTTAATGAACCAATGAAACCAATTATTTCCGAAAATTGTTAATTTTTTATTTGGAAGTATGTTTTCAATCTAAAAATGTAAAAATGTTCAATCATTATCTTAACAAGTTAATTATATAAGTTAATTAATTAATTGATTACGTTTGCAATTCCAATCAACTTTTCAATTGGAAATATTTTACTGATATTTTTTTCGTGTAAAGAAAAAATCCAACTATAATATAATCAGAAAGCACATAAGAAAGTGTAGACTCTTGTAAAATTACCATAAATTATTTCATCGAAGAAACCAATATATAAATAAATAAACAATACAATAAATAATTATTGCCTCAATTAAAAAATTAATTGAGTTTCGAACACAACCAAGTAAGGAATTCATTGAAAGTGCCGGAAGAAATCAATTATTGTTTAATCAAACAAGGCTTCTCGTTTCTTATTAATTATGTGATTGATACTATCATATCCGTAATTTAAGACATTTTAATTAAAAAAGTAATTGATTCAATGATGATTGAATCAGAAAAAGATATTTTGCACGAACGAAAAATCAAACTCACGAGCATAAAAACTTACTTTCATACGCTTAAGACGTTTACGACGCAAATGCGTCGGCCTACGAACTAAAAAAGATCAAAACGATATTCCAATTTGTATTGTCTTATTCTTTTTATTTTTATTAAAATATTACTTTTTAAAGAATACATACATTTTAAACGTAATTTTCTTAAGAATTTTAAAGTTTAATACATAAATTTATGTACATTTATAATTAAGTTTGTATGCAGTAAATATGCGTTCAGCACTCTAAAAACAGTATTACAAGAGTTAAGCGTTTTTATTTAAAAATAAAACGTTGTCGAAGTTGTCACTTTTAAGTCTGGATCTTCTTTCTTCTAAAATTCTTCCAGAGGTGGAAAAAACTCTTTATAATTTAGTTTGTATACAGTAAATATGCGTTCAGCACTCTAAAAAACAGTATTAGAAGAGTTAAGCGTTTTTATTTAAAAATAAAACTTAGTCGAGATTGTCACTTTTAAATCTGGATCTTCTTTCTTCTAAAATTCCTCCAGAGGTGGAAAAAACTCTTTCGCTAGTGGTGCTACTTGCGGGTATATTTAAAATAGTTTTGATTAATTCCGCTAGTATGAGCAATCCTTTTGCATTTTTCCAAAATTCCAGCACATTAGTAAATTATCTTACTTTTTTCTTTTGATATAGTCTTATTTCTTCGTCTACAAAATCTTCTTCGGCAGACTGCACAAAATTGCGAATGTCCATAAAATCTTTAAATTTATTGGTTATTGGGGACGTTGACTCAACTTCCGAAATCTCTTCATTACTAATCCCTTTATCTTTGTAAATATCCACACGCAAAAAAATAATTCTTTCCTTCCAAACGAAATTTTAATTCGTTCGTTTCTCATTTGCTTTTCGCTGTAAGGAAGTGTATTTGGAAGAAAAGTATATACTTTTTGTGATAAACGTTTATTCTTTTCCAGGATGTAAAAACAATTTCATAAAGACAAAAAAATAAAACATTGTTTTCTTGTTAATTGCACTTTCCCGCACATCTTTCTCACATCCACGAGGTTTTTAGTGCTTAACACCTTTTCCTGTAATACCAACAATGTAGAAGAAATTATATTATACGATTTTATAAATTTTTAAAATTTTTTTACCTTTCGCCTGGACGGAGAATCGAACCGCAGACCATGCACTTTGTAGGCCAACACACTAACCACTGAGCTATGTACTTGTTATGGTCATCAATAGATAAATATCCATATAAGTTATATTTATATAGCATAGCTTGCGGCGCCCACGAACCGAATAAACAAAGCTTATTTAACAGAAACAAACATTTATGGCCTGTTCCTGTATATCGAACGAAAGCTTTCTTTCGTATTCCAAACGAAAGAAAATTGATTTTTGTTCTTTTATTTCGAAAGGCAAGTCACTTCATATTTTGTTATCGAGTAATAAACGAACATATACAATAAGTGTCAAGAAAAAAGTAAAAGTATTGTTAACATTTGAATGAATTCTCAGGCCAAAAATTTAAAAATACTCATTTTTAATAATCAATGTATTCTCATACAAACGAATCGAACTTTCAAAAATAGCAAAACCCAAATTCATTCGAATTCGAGTGACTGCCTTTCTTTCGAACTGGTTTTCGTTCGATATACAGGAACAGGGCATTAGTTTGGCACCGTGGAGCAGTGGTTGCTACGTCTGACTTGCATGCCATGGGTCGTGGGTTCGATCCCTGCTTCGACCAAAGTTTTTTTGTTTTTTTTTTTTACATATATTCCAGATATGTTCGGAAGATTCCGAAAAAAATGTTCAACATTACATTGTAACATAGTATATTAAATTTTGAACTGTAAAATGGTCTTATTAAAGACCTAAAGTCAGAAAAGAACAGTGTTTGATATAAACGAAATGGACAGTGTTGTTGTTTCAAATATAACTTTTTTATTGAAAAAATAAAAAATTTGTAACAAACGAAAATTTTTTGGTGATAAAAGTTTAAAATGTTCGAAGCAATTCAAAAAACTCTAACAAAAGAAAAACGTTTGCGGTACACGTATTCCAAACGTGTTTTTTTTCTTTACGTGCATCAACATGGATTTTACTGTGTCTAGGTTTGTGATTTTTGCTCCGCATTTAAATAATTTAAATCTTTAAATGGTGGGTTGAGAAAGGCTGCAACATAAGCTAAAGATATGGGATGACATCTAGTCATTAAAGACAATTTGACTTTTGACTTAACTTTTTTAATGACTTCGGAGTCAAGTGGGTTTTCTTTGCATATTAAAAACAATTTTTCGTACCACAAGACGTACTCATTTTTCGTACCACAAGACGCACACTCAAGAGTTGGGGTTAGATCCGAACTCATCTGTTCAGAGCAGATTTTAAATGACTCTAAGAAGCTTGTGAGACTTTGAAGCAAAATGAAATCAATAGAGGATAATTTCAATTTTTCAATTTCCCCTTTCATATCGATTATACTTTGAATCATCGTATTCATTGAATTCTACCTTGTTACAACATTTTGCTTCAAAGTTTTACTGAGTTTGATATTCAATTGGGAATGTTTGAAATAGCAAACCAATGATTCACAAGCTTCTATCAATACAAGTATTTCTTGAAGCCGCAACCAAATTTGCTCCGTTATCTGTTACAACTACACCATTTAAAAGCTTTTCCTCAATGTCGAATTCTTTAAGTATTGAAGGCGTAAATTTGAGGATGTGTTCAGAAGTTTTTTTTACCTAAGTTTAGATCATAATATTAAAATAATGGAAAGGACATACAAAGTATTTGCGATATTACCGTATGGAAATTCACGATTACCCAGTACTTTTACACAGAGCTCAAATTCGTCAGTAATGTAATGACATGTCAGTGTCATAAAACTTCTCTGTTGGTAGTCGTCAGACCACATATCAGTTGTAAATGCAAGGTTATATCCTTTTAGTGTAGATTTTAAACTCTCTTTCACATTGTTGAATTCGGTTGTTAATAAAGTTCGTGATCAGGCTGTTCTTGTTACTAAAATTT
This sequence comes from Haematobia irritans, assembly GCF_050003625.1. Taxonomy (NCBI): domain Eukaryota; kingdom Metazoa; phylum Arthropoda; class Insecta; order Diptera; family Muscidae; genus Haematobia; species Haematobia irritans. The sequence goes on from NC_134400.1 coordinate 51,177,840, forward strand.
CATCCACATTCACTGAGCTATAATTTGCACCAATATCCACCAAAGACTGTGCTAGTTCCTTGAATCCGACGCCTAAAACGCAATAAACATAATTTACGAAAACGAAATTGTATAAAAATAAACGTCAAGATGTAAGATGTTCATATATCCCCTAGCAGGTGAATGTGCATCATTTCCACGTTTGCGATGTCGTAGTCCATATTCACAGAATTTTTTAATTAACTTGCTAGCTACTAGTAATCAACAATTGTTTAAGTTTTATTTATAATTAATAATTGTATTTTATCAGATAATTAGATTTTCGATTTTTTGCATCAAACAGAAAATATTTTTCAAGCTTGAGGTAATTTTTATACCCTGTACCACACTGTAAAAGAGGGTATAAATTAGTGAATTTATTTGCAAGTCCTAGAAGGGGACGAGATAGATATATGGTGTCTTTGACAATATTGCACAGGGACGGCGTCTGAGTCGATATATCAATCTCCGTCTGTCTGTCAACACATTTTTATATATATATATATATATATATATATATATATATATATATATATATATATATATATATATATATATATATATATATATATATATATATATATATATATATATATATATATATATATATATTTTTTTTTTTTTTTTTTTTTGCCATAATAGAAACCTATTTATTTTAGAAGTTTTATGTAAATTTGAACCGATTACTTTCAAAATAAATAGAATTCTATTCTGACCCCAATATACATTTGTACCTACTTTGAAGTCGATTAGACTAAGACTGCGACCTAGACTTTGATCACAAAAATGTTTTCATAGAGAGACGGACATAGATAAATCGACTCAGGCGTCTTCCCTGACAAATCATGTGTCTATCTCGACTCCTTCTGGGTTTTGCAAACAAATGCACTAACTTATACCCTCTTTCCCAGTGTGGCACAAGATATACAAAATTTTATACTTATTCGTGAATAAAGGAAATGGAATTGTAGTGAATATACGAACATGTGTTATATATTTAGTAAATCAGTTTGATATTGAGCTAAACAAAGTCATGCACGTCTCATTGATAGGAGAGAAGTTCAACACTTGTGATACTACAATGGTGAACATTGCCTGAAACAACGACCGACTTCGCGTGACAACCTACCCTATATCTACACTAATCTATAATTTTACTACTAGAAGAGCAATGGTATGAGTTTTAAGTCGAACGTTGGCTTATCAAGCATGTTTCAGAAGAAATAGATTGTTTGTCAGATTTCGAAACTAATAAAGGTAGATGATAATTGAAACCAAGGTTGCGGGATAAACCTCGTTAAAACTTACCTTCCGTTATGTTGAATGGGCGAATATCTTTAACTACGAACTTCAACTGCATTTTGTGCAAATTATCTTTTACAACTTGAGGAATGTTTTTTTTCCAAAACGTAGTTTTTCTTGTAAATTGCATACAGGCACTGGCAGCCTTTTCTCACATGCATGCCGGATCATTCCACCAGTACCCGATTTGGCCGAGTATGTTACGAGACCCTGGTATGATGTACAAATTGTTTAGTCTAAAATATCTCCTTCAGGGCTTCTAATCATTTGGATTTTTTTCCAAACGACAATTTTGTGACAACCTACCCTATATCTACACTAATCTATAATTTTACTACTAGAAGAGCGATAGTATAAATTTCAAGTCGAACGTTGGTTTATCAAGCATGTTTCAGAAGAAATAGGTTGTTTGTCAGATTTTGAAACTAATAAAGGTAGATCATAATTGAAACCAAGGTTGCGGGATAAACCTCGTTAAAACTTACCTTCCGTTATGTTGAATGGGCGAATATCTTTAACTACGAACTTCAACTGCATTTTGTGCAAATTATCTTTTACAACTTGAGGGACGTTTTTTTCCAAAATGTAGTTTTTCTTGTAAATTGCTTACAGGCAATGGCAGCCTTTTCTCACATGCATGCCGGATCATTCCACCAGTACCCGATTTGGCTGTGTATGTTACGAGACCCTGGCATGATGTACAAAGTGTATAGTCTAATAAAGGGTGATTCTTTTGAGGTTAGGATTTTCATGCATTAGTATTTGACAGATCACGTGGGATTTCAGACATGGTGTCAAAGAGAAAGATGCTCAGTATGCTTTGACATTTCATCATGAATAGACTTACGATCTGCCACAACGTCGAATTTTCAGTGAATGGGCCCTAGAAAAGTTGGCAGAAAATCCGCTTTTTTATCGACAAATTTTGTTCAGCGATGAGGCTCATTTCTGGTTGAATGGCTACGTAAATAAGCAAAATTGCCGCATTTGGAGTGAAGAGCAACCAGAAGCCGTTCAAGAACTGCACATGCATCCCAAAAAATGCACTGTTTGGTGTGGTTTCTACGCTGGTGGAATCATTGGACCGTATTTTTTCAAAGATGCTGTTGGACGCAACGTTACGGTGAATGGCGATCGCTATCGTTCGATGCTAACAAACTTTTTGTTGCCAAAAATGGAAGAACTGAACTTGGTTGACATGTGGTTTCAACAAGATGGCGCTACATGCCACACAGCTCGCGATTCTATGGCCATTTTGAGGGAAAACTTCGGAGAACAATTCATCTCAAGAAATGGACCGGTAAGTTGGCCACCAAGATCATGCGATTTGACGCCTTTAGACTATTTTTTGTGGGGCTACGTCAAGTCTAAAGTCTACAGAAATAAGCCAGCAACTATTCCAGCTTTGGAAGACAACATTTCCGAAGAAATTCGGGCTATTCCGGCCGAAATGCTCGAAAAAGTTGCCCAAAATTGGACTTTCCGAATGGACCACCTAAGACGCAGCCGCGGTCAACATTTAAATGAAATTATCTTCAAAAAGTAAATGTCATGGACCAATCTAACGTTTCAAATAAAGAACCGATGAGATTTTGCAAATTTTATGCGTTTTTTTTTTAAAAAAAGTTATCAAGCTCTTAACAAATCACCCTTTATATCTCCTTCAGGGCTTCTAATCATTTGGAATTTTTTCCAAACGACGCTTTTGTTTTGTTGGGGAACAAAAAAGGTGTATTTATGATTGCTTTCTTGCAATTCCCGTTCCAATAAAGTTTTTTTCTCAACCATTTTAATAAATTCCACAAGACGAACAACATTCACCAAAGAAAACTTTTTCGCATTTAAATTTCCCATTCACAAGTGGTCAGTGATGACAATTTCTTACCATGGTACTGTTACAAAATGAAAAGGTATATATAAGCAACCCAGTAAACACAAGCAAAAAACACACATAACCCTAAATCGCAGAATTCAAAATATTAACTACCATTTCTCAACTATATTTCTCACGATAAATTCATTGGAACATTCATCAGTTTTCGATATGAGATGAATTAAAAATTAGCTTTGTTTCTAATAGTTTCATCCATAATTTGTGTGAAAGCTAACTGAAATTCAATAACAAAAATCTAGGGATTCTGTATAATTTATTCATTTCGACAAAAACGATAATAACAAAAACAATCGAAAGCTGTCGTACACTAAATACAATACCATTCAAAAAAATATTACTGAACATATTAATAAATCTTTGAATATCTTAAACATATTTTATTTTTAATCTTACGTTGAGAATTCGATTTCTTCCACAGGAGATTATATCAAGATTTATTATAAAGTGGGCAAGTCATAGTGGAATTTATATTGAAAATTATGTTTACCCTCAAACATAGACGTTGTTGCAATAGAAAAATTCTCATCAATTGATTATTGGGCAACTTTCAAATTCTGTACATTAGTACCATGTTGTCGTACAATTTTAAATTTTGCCATCACTACTTCTTTGCTGATCTAACGGTATTCCAACATTTTGATTCATTTGGAAGCCTAAAGAGACCACAAACCAATAGAAACAGGGATGGCAGTAGACGCTTAACATATTTCTGGATCATACACCAACACATTTTTGAAGCATATAATGACAAGAAAGACAAAAAGAGACCACAACTAAATAGAAACAGAAGCGGCAATAGACGCCAAACTTTTTTTGAAGCATACGACAAGGAAAGAAGATCATTAGTTAGCGTTGGAACAATACTTTGGAGACAAAACAATCACCTAGCGCAATCAATGCGTTAAAAGGAATCAGTCTCGATTTGTTTCCGATGGGTGATGACACGATGGTGTCATATGGTACGGTACATGGTGGTAGGGTATAGAACGAAAGATGGAGCATTGTAATAGTGGTAACTAAGAATCGTCAATAAACTTCTAATGGTCAATTCTGATAGAACTGGAGTTCGTCGTTAGTGTGGAAAGATGAAAACTCGAAATGGTAGTCCGCCAACGGTTTATTTTATTTAGTTATGTTTTGTACACAGAAAAATTGACTCAATAACGAAATGAATTGAAAAATGTTATAGTTGAATTTGTTTCAATCACGAAATGGTAGACAGCAATTTTTCTATTTGAATTCGCTTCCTTTTCCAGTCTTTAAATTGTTCAAACCAATTATTTAACCTTCACAATGCTCGATTTGATAAATGTAATCGAAGTCATATAATGCAAATAGAAGAGCTAAAATATATGACAATGATTATATTTATACCCTCCACCACAACTGTGGTACAGGGTATAATAAGTTTGTGAATTTGTATGTAACGCCAAGAAGGAAAAGTCTGGGACCCATCGTTTAGTATACCGATCGCCTTAGAATTAAATTCTGAGTTGATTTAGCGATGTCCGCCTGTCTGTCTGTCTGTCCGTCTGTCTGTCAGTCTGCATATGTAATTTTGTGTGCAAAGTACAGCTCGCAGTTTAAGTCCGATCGTCCTCAAATATGGCACAGAGTTTTACATTAGCTTAAAGACAATCGCTATTGATTTTGGAAAAAATCGGTTCAGATTTAGATATAGCTGCCATATATTTATCACCGATCTGATCATAATTGACGTATTTAACAACGTAAATACGCTCCCATATATATTTTTTGTCCGATTTTCACTTGTATGGCCTGAAAAGCCAGAGTTTTGTCCTGATTTGCTTCAAATTTTGCACAAGGAGTACGTTTAAGAGTATAATTCAGTGTGCTAAATTTGGTTGAAATCGGTTCAAATTTAGATATAGCTCCCATATATACCTTTCGTACGATGTCGACTAATATGGCCTTAAAAGCCAGAGTTTTGCCCTGATTTGCTTAAAATTTCAGTGTGCTAAATTTGATTAAAATCAGTTCAGATTTAGATATAGCTCCCATATATATCTTTTGCCCGATTTAGACTCATATGGCCTCAAAAGCAAGAGGTTTGCCATGATTTGCTTCAAATTTTGCACAAGGAGTACGTATGAGTAGTATCGTTAAGCGTGCTAATTTTGTTTGAATAGCTCCCATATGTTATATATCTTTCGGCTGATTTACACCCATATGACCACGGAGACCAAAATTATTCTCCCATTTCTGATCATTAGTCAAAATCGGCTTATATTTAGAAATAGCTCCCATATATACGTACACCAGAGTTGGGGGAATATGGTAGACTGTTTCATATTTTAGATCCATTTTCAATGGGAGTTTCCTCCAATTGATTCGATAGTTTCCACATGGAATACATTGAATATGCTATTTAAGTGTGTCATCTTGATCTAATATGGCCAAAATACCCACATTTTACACAAAATTCTGTGATGATTGCCCCATATCGTAGTCATATCCTACACACTGTTATGCCAAACTTTCCACAGAATGGTCGAATTTTCAATAAACCTCCGAAATATCGCCCGAATTGCCCAAATAATATATCACAACCCACATTTGACCACATATCTTGGCAAGATTTAACCAATATCCTTGTAAAATCGCCACTGCTGAGTAGCAAAAATTGTAAATATTACTCAAATTGTCCTATATCTCGAATACATATGTATCGCCCGATAAATCATAAATGCTATTTTGTACAATTGCATCACAATTGCTCTAGATTTATATTTCCCATATTTATACCCTGCGCCACACTGTGGAACTGGGTATTATAAGTTAGTGCATATGTTTGCAACACCCAGAAGGAGACGAGATAGACCCATGGTGTCTATGGCAAAAATGCTCAGGGTGGGCTCCTGAGTCGATATAGCCATGTCCGTCTGTCCGTGGACACATTTTGTAATCAAAGTCTAGGTCGCAGTTTTAGTCCAATCGACTTCAAATTTGGCACAAGTATGTGTTTTGGCTCAGAATAGAACCCTATTGATTTTGGAAGAAATCGGTTCAGATTTAGATATAGCTCCCATATATATATTTCGTCCGATATGGACTTATATGGCCCCAGAAGCCAGAGTTTTAACCTAATTTACTTAAAATTTGCACATGAAGAACAATTAGTACTATAGTGAAGTGTGCAAAATTTGATTGAAATCGGTTCAGATTTAGATATAGCTCCTATATATATCTTTCGCCCGATATGGACTAATACGGTCCCAGAAGCCAGAGTTTAACCCCAATTTGATTGAAATTTTGCACTAGGAGTACAATTAGTAGTGTAGTCAAGTGTGCCAAATTTTATTGAAATCGGTTCAGATTTAGATATAGCTCCCATATATATCTTTCGCCCGATATGGACTAATACGGTCCCAGAAGCCAGAGTTTTACCCCAATTTGGTTGAAATTGTGCACTATGAGAAATTTTATGGAAATCGGTTCAGATTTAGATATAGCTCCCATATATAGCATTCGCCCAATTTGCACTCATATGACCACAGAGGCCAATTTTTTGCTCCGATTTAGTTGAAATTTTGCACAGGGAGTAGAATTAGCATTGTAGCTATGCGTGCCAAATTTGGTTGAAATCGGTTCAGATTTAGATATATCTCCCATATATAGCTTTCGCCCGATTTACACTCATATGACCACAGAGGCCAATTTTTAACTCCGATTTAGTTGAAATTTCTAATACATATATCTTGAGCGATAAATCATAAATAAAGTTTTGCGAAGTTTCCTTAACCCTAGCTTAGGCACCAATGTTTTTCTACATTATCTGCCACTATTTACAAATGGAAATATTTTGTTTCCTTTGGTATTTTTAACTTCATAACCGCATTTTATGTTCGTTTGGCATTCAGATATTCGCTACAGAAAAAATATTGTTGTTTTGGAACATTATCTGTTCGACATTATTGAAATCGGTTCAGAGTTAGATATAGCTCCCATATATATCTTTCTCCCGATATACACCCATATTACCACAGACGCCAAAGTTTTGCTCCGATCTACGTGAAATTTTGCACAGGGGGTAGAATTAATATTCTTACTATGAATGCCAAATTTGGTTGAAATCGGTTCAGATTTATATATAGCTCCCACATATATATCTTTAGACCGATTTATACAGATATGGCCACAGACTTAAATTTTACTCCAATGTACGTGAAATTTTGTACAGAGTGTATACTTAACATTCTTACTATGCATGAGAAATTTGGTTTAAATCGGTTCAGATTTAGATATAGATCCCATGTATATCTTTAGTCCGATTTATACACATATGACCACAGAGGTAAAATTTTACTCCGATTTACATGAGGATGAAGTGGGGGAATATCATATGGAAAACGACGGTGAACAATCTGAATTAGACAGGTAGCAATTTTTGGTTAGTAAAAACGGATTTAAATTGGATAAAAATCCTCAATGGAGCGAAAACATGAAAATTTTCGTGAATCTTGTTTTAACGGCTCTAAACCAATTACAAAAAACAAATTGAGCATTGTAGACACATTATCGGCGAACCTATACAATCGTTGCCTATTTCTTTTATGTCTGATGAAAGTGATAGAGGATATTCAAAAGTAAAAACCGTATACTATATGTGCTACCATGGTGAGAAAAAAAGGAAGCGTCCTACAAGGCAAAAATGTGGGCGATGTAAAAATCCAGTCTGTGTGGAGCACACCTGGGTGCAAACCAAATGCTACAGTTGCCCAAAATAAATATATTTTAAGTTGTTATTTCCTCTTCTTTTATTTGTATTATTTTCATATGAAATAATTAAAAACAAATCAACTAAAAGTATCTTAAACCACTATATTTACATTTGTAAATAGTGGCAGATTTTGCAGACAAATAAAAAAATGTATTGAAAAATTGCGATATTGCAAAAATATTGTTAAATTTGTACATATTATGAAAGAGCACGAAAAATTAGCCACTGAGTCAAAATTTCATAAAAATCAGATAAATATTGTTGAAATGGCAAGAGTGTCAAAAATGAAATACAGTCGAAGCTCTGTTTAACGAATATCCCATTTAGCGAAAATCCAATTTAACGAACGTCAAACTTCTTAACATTGAGTATTCCAAATAACGAACAATTGAACAAAATTTACGTTCGATTTAACGAAAAGGCTTTTAATCTTAAGAAAATAAACAACAACAAATCAGCAATATTAGACGATTGTGAGAATGGCTTAAGTCCTTAGGAAATGTCCTCAAAGTACGGCATTCCCAAGATATTTTGATTCCATTAAAATGTTTGAAAAGACATATTCAATGGCCGGGTAACTGGTAAAGTTAGGTTAGATAGAGTGGCGCAGCTTCGCTACGGGAAATAAATCTACAACAGAACCGGTACAGGACTACTCCCTGGTGTGAATAGACCAGTCCCGAAACGTATGGAAGGGACCGATCACTTCAACACGGGTTTGTCATTGACGGGGATAAATTTACACTGCAGGTCACGGATTGGACTCATTCCAAACTACATGACCTGGGAGAACTTAGCAGGACTAGACAGGTCCTCATGAACCAGTCTGGGACAAACTCTTAGGTACCGGTATTATTTTGATCATCCAAATTTCATCAGAAAGAAAAACTTTTGGACTATGTTGGCCCATAGGTAAATGTATAGATCAAATAAAATTTTAAAATAAAGAGAGTATAGAAATCAATAAATTATATGAAAATTTAAAAACTACGACAAACTCGAGCACTGGTACTAGTCCTGTAATAGGTCCGTTAGTGGCAATATTTCGTAGGATTGCCAATTGGACAGGTGGTGAATTTTTCTCTTAATAATGAGTGCTACCCGACTCCATATTTAGCACAATAACAAGGAACCTGCGTCTTATAGCTGAAGATAAATTATGAAATACAAAGGAATATCAACATCATTAGTGAGAGGGATAAACTACCGCTGAAAAAATTTTTTGTTGCTCGGTCGAAACGGCAATCTATGCCGACAGGAGCAGCGGAGTAAGATTTTCAATAAAAGTTAACATTTAATATTCCCGTTCGATTTAACGAATTTTTCTAAATAACGAAAGGGCCTGACAATATATCGTTCGTTAAACCGAGCTTCGACTGTATTTACATTTGTATATAGTGCCAAAGCTAGGGTTAAAATTGCTTCAGATTTAAATGTTTCCCATATTTATACCCTGCGCCACACTGTGGAACAAGGTATTATAAGTTAGTGCATATGTTTGCAACACCGAGAAAGAGACGAGATAGAGACATGGTGTCTTTGGCAATAACACATTTTTGTGATCAAAGTCTAGGTCGCAATTTAAGTCCAATCGCCTTCAAATTTGGCACAATTTGGTTGAAATTTTGCACAAGGAGTACAATTGGTAGTATAGTCATGTGTGCCAAATTTGATTAAAATCGGTTCAAATTTAGATATAGCTCCCATATATATGTTTTTCTGATTTCGACAAAAATGGTCAAAATACCAACATTTTCCTTGTTAAATCGCCACTGCTTAGTCGAAAAGTTATAAAAATGACTCTAATTTTCCTAAACTTCTAATACATATATATCGAGCGATAAATCATAAATAAACTTTTGCGAAGTTTCCTTACACTTGCTTCAGATTTAAATGTTTCCAATATATTTTACTAAAATTGTTTTCCACCCTAGTGCATTAGCCAACTTAAATTTTGAGCTCAAAAATATTATATGCTTGGAAGAATTTTTCCCAAAGACGATTGTGCTCATTGCCTAACGTACTCGTAATTTTCACTTCCACGAAATATTTTAGTTCTTGGCACCTTTTTCTGTAAAACAAATAATGTTGAATAATTTATTCACTTTTATAATTTTATACCCTCCATCATAGGATGGGGGTATATTAACTTTGTCATTCCGTTTGTAACACATCGAAATATTGCTCTAAGACCCCATAAAGTATATATATTCTGGGTCGTGGTGAAATTCTGAGTCGATCTAAGCATGTCCGTCCGTCCGTCCGTCCGTCCGTCTGTTGAAATCACGCTAACTTCCGAACGAAACAAGCTATCGACTTGAAACTTGGCACAAATAGTTGTTATCGATGTAGGTCCGATGGTATTGAAAATGGGCCATATCGGTCCACTTTTACGTATAGCCCCCATATAAAGGGACCCTCAGATTTGGCTTGTGGAGCCTCTAACAGAAGCATATTTCATCCTATCCGGCTGAAATTTGGTATGTGGTGTTGGTATATGGTCTCTAACAACCATGCAAAAATTGGACCACATCGGTCCATAATTATATATAGCCCCCATATAAACCGATCCCCAGATTTGGCTTGCGGAGCCTAAAATGGAAGCAAATTTCATCCGATCCGGCTGAAATTTGGTACATGATGTTGGTATATGGTCTCTAACAACCATGCAAAAATTGGTCCACATCGGTCCATAATTATATATAGACCCCATATAAACCGATCTCCAGATTTGGCTTGCGAAGCCTCTTGGAGGAGCAAATTGCATCCGATACGGCTGAAATTTGGTACATGGTATTGGTATATGGTCTCTAACAACCGTGCAAAAATTGGTCCATATCGGTCCATAATCATGGTTGCCACTAGAGCCAAAAATAATCTACCAAAATTTTTTTCTATACAAAATTTTGTCAAAATTTTATTTCTATAGAAAATTTTGTCAAAATTTTATTTCTAGAGAAAATTTTGTTAAAATATTATTCGGTTCATAATAAAATTTTCATCATTGTCAAAATTTTATTTCCATAGAAAATTTTGTTCAAATTTTGTTCGGTTCATAATCATGGTTGCCACTCGAGCCAAAAATAATCTACCAAGATTTTATTTCTATAGAAATTTTGTCAAAAGTTTATTTCTATAGAAAATTTTGTTAAAATTTTATTTCTGTAGAAATTTTTGTCAAAATTTTCTTTCTATAGAAAATTTTGTCATACAATTTAGAAGATGGTGTTAGGAGGTTTTAAGATGCCTTGCCATCGGCAAGCGTTACCGCAACTTAAGTAATTCGATTGTGGATGGCAGTGTTTAGAAGAAGTTTCTACGCAATCCATGATGGAGGGTACATAAGCTTCGGCCTGGCCGAACTTACGGCCGTATATACTTGTTTGATTTAATATATACCACGTATGGACTTACATACAATTTAGAAGATGGTGCTAGGAGGTTTTAAGATATCTTGCCATCGGCAAGCGTTACCGCAACTTAAGTAATTCGATTCTGGATGGCAGTGTTTAGAAGAAGTTTCTACGCAATCCATGATGGAGGGTACATAAGCTTCGGCCTGGCCGAACTTACGGCCGTATATACTTGTTGTTTTGTAATTTTTATACCCTCCACCATAGGATGGGGGTATATTAACTTTGTCATTCCGTTTGTAACACATCGAAATATTGCTCTAAGACCCCATAAAGTATATATATTCTGGGTCGTGGTGAAATTCTGAGTCGATCTAAGCATGTCCGTCCGTCCGTCCGTCTGTTGAAATCACGCTAACTTCCGAACGAAACAAGCTATCGACTTGAAACTTGGCACAAATAGTTGTTATCGATGTAGGTCCGATGGTATTGAAAATGGGCCATATCGGTTTACTTTTACGTATAGCCCCCATATAAAGGGACCCTCAGATTTGGCTTGTGGAGCCTCTAACAGAAGCATATTTCATCCTATCCGGCTGAAATTTGGTATGTGGTGTTGGTATATGGTCTCTAACAACCATGCAAAAATTGGACCACATCGGTCCATAATTATATATAGCCCCCATATAAACCGATCCCCAGATTTGGCTTGCGGAGCCTAAAATGGAAGCAAATTTCATCCGATCCGGCTGAAATTTGGTACATGATGTTGGTATATGGTCTCTAACAACCATGCAAAAATTGGTCCACATCGGTCCATAATTATATATAGACCCCATATAAACCGATCTCCAGATTTGGCTTGCGATGCCTCTTGGAGGAGCAAATTGCATCCGATACGGCTGAAATTTGGTACATGGTATTGGTATATGGTCTCTAACAACCGTGCAAAAATTGGTCCACATCGGTCCTTAATTATATATGGCGCCCATATAAACCGATCCCCAGATTTGGGTTGCGGAGCCTCAAAGAGAAGCAAATTGCATCCGATCCGCCTGAAGTTTGGTACATGATATTGGTATATGGTCTCTAACAACCATGCAAAAATTGGTCCACATCGGTTCATAATTATATATAGCCCCCATATAAACCGATCCCCAGATTTGGCTTGCGAAGTCTCCAAGAGAAGCAAATTTCATTCAATCCGGTTGTAATTTGGAACATGCACGCAAAGAAAAAAACGTTTGGAAAACGTGTACCGAAAATGTTTTTCTTTTGTTAGAGTTTTTTGAATTGCTTCGAAAAGTATACACTTTTATCACCAAAAAAATTCGTTTGTTACACAATTTTTATTTTTTCAATAAAAAGATTTATTTTTGAACCAACAACACAGTCCATTTCGTTTATATCAAACAATGTTCTTTTCTGACTTTAGGTCTTTAATAAGACACATTTTACAGTTCATAGTAAAAATTTAATATAGTAGAATGTAATGTTGAAAATTTTTTCGGAATCTTCCGACCATATCTGGAATATATGTAAAAAAAAAAAACTTTGGTCGAAGCAGGGATCGAACCCACGACCCTTTGCATGCAAGTCTGACGTAGCAACCACTGCTCCACGGTCCCAAACTAAATGTATTTTTCTGTTAAATAAACTTTGTTTAATCGGCTCGTGGGCGCCGCAAGCTATGCTATATTAATATAACTTATATGGATAATTAGCTATTGATGACAATAACAGCTACGTAGCTCAGTGGATAGTGTGCTGCCTTACAAATTGCATGGTCCGCGGTTCGATTCTCAGTCCAGGCGAAAGGTAAAAAAAATTTAAAAATTTATAAAATCGTATAATTTCTTCTACATTGTTTGTATTACAGAAAAAGGTGCTAAGAACTAAAAAACTTCGTGGAAGTGAGAAAGATGTGAGGGAAAATGCAATTAGCCAGAAAAAAAATATTTTGAGTTAGTCTTTATGAAATTGCTTTTACATCCTGGAAAAGAAGAAACGTTTATCACAAAAAGTATATACTTTTCTTCCAAATACACTTCCTTTCAACGAAAAGCAAATGAGAAACGAACTTTGTTTGTCTAAAATTTCGTTTGGGAGGAAAGAATTATTTTTTTGCGTGTGGTGTTACTATATGATCTTTAACAACCGTGCCAGAATTGGTCCATATCGGTCCATAATTATATATAGCCCCCATATAAAACATTCTCCAGATTTGACCTCCGGAGCCTCTTGGAGGAGCACAATTCATTCAATCTGGTTCAAATTAGGCACGTGGTGTTAGTATATGGTCGCTAACAACCATACCAAAATTGGTCCAATCACACAAAAATTGGTCCATATCGGTTCATTTCTATAGAAAATTTTGTTAAAATTTTATTTCTGTAGAAAATTTTGTCAAAATTTTATGTCCACTTTGTCAAACTGAATTATATACGTATTGGATCGATCTTTTTATACCCTCCATCATAGGATGGGGGTATATTAACTTTGTCATTCCGTTTGTAACACATCGAAATATTGCTCTAAGACCCCATAAAGTATATATATTCTGGGTGGTGGTGAAATTCTGAGTCGATCTAAGCATGTCCGTCCGTCCGTCCGTCTGTTCAAATCACGCTAACTTCCGAATGAAACAAGCTATCGACTTGAAACTTGACACAAGTAGTTGTTATCGATGTAGGTCGGATGGTATTGAAAATGGGCCATATCGGTCCACTTTTACGTATAGCCCCCATATAAAGGGACCCTCAGATTTGGCTTGTGGAGCCTCTAACAGAAGCATATTTCATCAGATCCGGCTGAAATTTGGTATATGGTGTTGGTATGTGGTCTCTAACAATCATGCAAAAATTGGTCCACATCGGTCCATATTTATATATAGCCCCCATAAAAACCGATCCCCAGATTTGGCTTGAGGAGCCTCAAAGAGAAGCAAATTTCATCCGATCCGGCTGAAATTTGGTACATGATGTTGGTATATGGTCTCTAACAACCATGCAAACATTGGTCCACATCGGTCCATAATTATATATAGACCCCATATAAACCGATCTCCAGATTTGGCTTGCGAAGCCTCAAAGAGGAGCAAATTGCATCCGATCCGGCTGAAATTTGGTACATGGTATTGGTATATGGTCTCTAACAACCATGCAAAAATTGGTCCACATCGGTTCATAATTATATATAGCCCCATATAAACCGATCCCCAGATTTGGCTTGCGAAGTCTCCAAGAGAAGCAAATTTCATCCAATCCGGTTGTAATTTGGAACATGGTGTTAGTATATGATCTTTAACAACCGTGCTAGAATTGGTCCATAATTATATATAGCCCCCATATAAAACGTTCTCAAGATTTGACCTCCGTAGCCTCTTGGAGGAGCAAAATTCATCCGATCCGGTTCAAATTAGGAACGTGGTGTTAGTATATGGTCGCTAAGAACCATACCAAAATTGGTCCAATCATAATCATGGTTGCCACTAGAGCCAAAAATAATCTACCAAAATTTTATTTCTAGAAAAAATTTTGTTAAAATTTTATTCCGTTCATAATAAAATTTTCATTATTGTCAAAATTTAATTTCTATAGAAAATTTTGTTCAAATTCTATTCGGTTCATAATCATGGTTTCCACTCGAGCCAAAAATAATCTACCAAGATTTTATTTCTATAGGAAATTTTGTAAAAAGTTTATTTCTATAGAAAATTTTGTTAAAATTTTATTTCTGTAGAAATTTTTGTCAAAAATTTCTTTCTATAGAAAATTTTGTCAAAATTTTTATTTCTATAGAAAATTTTGTGACAATTTTATTCCTATAGAAAATTTTGTTAAAATTTTATTTCTGTAGAAAATTTTGTCAACATACTTTGTCAAACTGAAAAATATGCGTATTGGATCGATCTTTTTTGATTTAATATATACCACGTATGGACTTACATACAATTTAGAAGATGGTGTTAGGAGGTTTTAAGATACCTTGCCATCGGCAAGCGTTACCGCAACTTAAGGAATTCGATTGTGGATGGCAGTGTTTAGAAGAAGTTTCTACGCAATCCATGATGGAGGGTACATAAGCTTCGGCCAGGCCGAACTTACGGCCGTATATACTTGTTTTTTTTTTTTTTTTTAATTTTACCTTTCGCCTGCACGGAGAATCGAACCGAGGACCATACAGTTTGTAAGCCAACACACTATCCACTGGACTACGTAGCTGTTATAGTCACTAGTAGATAATTATCGTCATAAGTTACATTTATATAGCATAGTTTGCAGCGCCCACGAGCCCAAGCAAACATAACATTATTTAACAGAAACATACATTTGTTTGCCACGTGGAGCAGTGGTTAGCAAGTCTGCCTTGCATGCAAAGGGTCGTGGGTTCAATCCCTGCTCCGACCGAACACTTTTTTTTAATTTACACATTTATATTTATACTATATTAAATTTTTATAATGAAACTTCGAAATGTGGGTTATTAAAGATTTATAGTCAGTAACAGTGCTTGATACAAACGAAATTGACTGATTTTTGGATAAAATACTGTTTTTGGAACAAAACTTTAAAATTTGGAAGGAATTCAAAATCTCTAACAAAAGAAGAACGTGGATTCGAGTATAAACATACATAAATAATTTTATAATATAAACATACATTTATTTAGGCGTGAACAGTTTTTTACTAGCATTTAACACAATCGCTCTAAAATGCCTTTAGCTGCAAAACTCGAACATAATGCCCGCTTTTATATTTGAAGGTGTCCGTCAACTCCTCGTGGACTACTTATCAATAAAGAGGAACTAAGCTTTGTTTTTACACATTTTACAGTGTAATTTTTCACTATTTCCTCCTTATTTCATTCTACTCTCCCAACTCTAAAAAGAGTATAGTGCCCTTTCGTTATTCTTATCAGCGTTGCCAGGTTAGGGGTTTTCCCCCCAAATTTAGGGGTTTTTTTACGTTTAGGGGGATTTTTAAAGGTAACATTTATTTAGGGGATTTTTGGGGGTAAAAAAATATCTTAGACCTTATAAAGTGGAGCAATTCTAAAGCAAATTCGGAACAATTCTGGCATGAAAAAGATGAGGGAAGTCAACAAGAAGATCCTAAATACAAGCAAGTATGCAATATCATTATTTTCGTTATCTTTTTTAAACGCTTCTGTTGAAAGGGCATCTTTAATATTTGCCGCAATCAAAAACACTCTTATTTTAACTTAGCAGCTGAAAGCATTTTAAGAGTAAGCCTAATTTTTAAATTGATATACATATTGTATTATTACATCCAAAGAAAAAATAATTTCTTCAGGGACGAAATTTTAAACAAACGAAATTGTCTTTTGTTATAAAGTATTTTCTTAATGAGCAAATTTTATTTTTTATTTACTCCAAAATGAAATTTTTTAGCATCAAACGAAAACTTAATTTGTCTAAAATTTCGTTTCACAGAGATGAAAACTCTACTTTCAGTATATATATATATATATATATATATATATATATATATATATATATATATATATATATATATATATATCTGTGTTAAATTTAATTTTTGAAGTGGATTTTTTCACGAAATTTGGGACCCTTTTTGTACTTTTTACATTCTTAAATTTTTTGGGCGTTTTTGAAAAAAGGCTAGACCAATTTAGGGTTTTTTTGTAAGATTTGGGGGGAAGAATCAAAAATCGCTTTTCTTTTAACGAACCAAGAAAAAAATTGTGCCCATAATGCCAAAATGGTAAACAAAACACATGTCCACACATACACAGTCTCACATAAGTTTACATACCCTTGAGGTTTTTACCTTATAACTAAACATGTTTCTTGTTGTTGTTTATAATCCAGACTAAAAAAATCTTCTTGAAAATTGACAAATACTTTGTTTTTGAAATTAATTTACAAAATCTAAAGCATATATATGCATATTTTATTATATTTTATTAATTAAAGAAAATACAATTTCTTTAGTCGTATGTAAACTTGTGTAAGACTGTGTACATCAAATGCTGCTCTCAAGGCGAAAACGTATGCTGTTTGTTTTTCAAATGTCTATTCTCTTGGTTCCGAATGTCTATTCTCTTTATTCAAATTAAATAATATTTAGACTTAGGCATATCAAATTTTTGGCCTTATCATAAAACAGTTTTCCGAAACAACATACAAGCGGTTTCACAGAAATTGTTCTCTTTTGATTCTTTCGCTGTGTTATGTTGATATCTTTCGTCAACTCTCCCGGTTTCCATCTCTATTTCTTTCTCTATACTCTCTCTGTCGCTTTGAATAAATATCACAACATATGTATGTTTAGTCGAAATTTGTAAATTTATATATGTTTGCATTCACACATATGATTTTTATGAAATGTTCACGCCCCAAACATAATATATTCTAATATATTAACATAGATGTCCCAAACATTTAGTGTTAGTTTAGGAACATTACATGTTTGCACTTAAATATATTGTGTTTTAAAATTGTGCCCGAAACACATTTTGTTTATATCGGAACATATGAAAAACATATTTTTCTAACAGTGTAGAAGTACAAAAAATTGTCTCCAAATCTTTTCAGATATAAATCAGATATGGTAACACAAATTTTGGTCTACATAATGGTGAAGGGTATAATATAGTCGGCCCCGCCCGACTTTAGACTTTACTTACTTGTTGTTTTTTTTTTTATCAAATCTTGCCAATTTCGTTATTGAATCAGAATCAGTACGTTGGCGGACTGCCATTTCGATGTTGATTTTTCATCTTTCCATATTGACGACGATGTCCAGGTCCATCAGAATGGACCATTACAAATTTTTTGACGATTCTTAGTTACCACTATTACAATTACAATGCTTCCTTTTTCGTTATATACCCTACCACCATGTACCGTACCATATGACACCATAGCGTCATCATCCATTAAACGTATGCGCCAAATAAATAAATCCGCCAAAAATTCATCAATTTTTTTTCCTCAGAAACAAATCGAGACTATTCCTTTTAACTTCTTTGTTTCTCTAGGCACTAAGTGATTGGCTTCCAACTAGGGATCTATAGTACAAACCAATAATCGATTTTTCGACATTTCGATTATTGACTTTTAATCAAAAATCGATTTTCGATTATTTTTACCAATGAAAATTCGAATATTCGATTTTTCATAATCGATTTTCATTCTAAATTCATTCATAAAAATTTCATTCTAAAAAATATACGATTTTATAAAATCTATTTGTCTTTTTGTGAGTATTATTAACAATAGTTGTTAATAAAAGCAAAAAATTAGTTCCAGTCAAACATGTTAATTTTTAAATTTGTTTAAAAATTAAAATGTTCAACATAAAATTTTTAACATGTGCCAATCATTAATTTTTATTTCCCCAAATAATTACACTATAAATTCAAGGAAATTGAAAACACAAAGGATTCATTTCCACCAATTTGATATTTTATTTAATAAAATCAGAATTTTTATTTTTCTAGTTCAAAATTTATACTAAATTTTTGGTGATCAAAACTAAAAATTAGTTAAAAATCTAAAATCGATTTTGCGATTATTTTTAGCTTAATAATCGATTTCGACTTTTTTAGATTTTCATGCCAAAATTCGAATAATCGATTTTCGATTTATAGATCCCTACTTCCAACATGTTGCTTCAATGCTAGCTGATTATTTATGTTGTTGTTGTTCTATATGTGAAGTGTTTACTGCCATTTCTGTTTTTAATGCTTGTGGTCTCTTTATACCCAACACCATAGAATGGTATAATAAGTTTTTTCATTCCGTTTGTAACACATCGAAATATCGATTTCCGACTATATAAAGTATATATATTCTTGATCAGGGAGAAATTCTAAGACGATATGATCATGTCCGTCCGTCTGTCTGGCTGTCTGTTGTAATCACGCTACAGTCTTCAATAATGAAGCAATCGTGCTGAAATTTTGCACAAGCTCTTTTGTCTGCAAGCAGATCAAGTTCGAAGAAGGTCCAGGGTCTGATATAGTCCCCATATAAACCAACCTCCCGATTTGGGGTCTTGGGCTTATAGAAACAGTAGTTTCTGAAATTGGAAATCTATACCTCTAGATATACCTATAAAGAGGTGCGCCAAAAATGGTGAGTGTCGGTCCATGTTTTGGTATAGCCCCCATATAGACCGATTTTACTTCTTGGGCTTCTAGAATCCTTAGTTTTTATCCAATTTGCCTGAAAATGGCAATCTAGAGGTATTCTAGGACCGTAAAGAGGTGTGCCAAAAATGGTGAGTATCTGTCCATGTTTTGATATAGCCCCCATATAGACCGATCTCCCGATATTACTTCTTGGGCTTATAGAATCCGTAGTTTTTATCCAATTTGCCTGAAATTACAAATCTAGAGGTATTTTAGGACCGTAAAGAGATGTGCCAAAAATGGTGAGTATCTGTCCATGTTTTGATATAGCCCCCATATAGACCGATCTCCCGATATTACTTCTTGGGCTTATAGAATCCGTAGTTTTTATCCAATTTGCCTGAAATTGCAAATCTAGAGGTATTTTAGGACCACAAAATGGTGTGCCAATAATGGCGAGTATCGGTCCATGTTTTGGTATAGCCCCCATATAGACCGATCTCCTGATTTTATTTCTTGGGCTTATAGAATCCGTAGTTTTTATCAAATTTGCCTCAAATTGAAAATCTTAAAGTGTTTTAGGACCAAAAAGGTGTGCCGAAAATCGGCCCATGTATTGATATAGCCACCATATAGACCGATCCCCAGATTTTACTTCTTAAGCTTCTACGGTCCGTGTATCGGATTTAGTTTTTATCGGTCCATTTGGTAAGGCCTCCATATAGACCTACTTCTCTTCGTACTGATCATGAAAATTACCTGAAACTGAATGTAGAATTTGCAGATTTTACTTCCCGTAATCATTTAAATAATGGGGGTAAAAATCTACAGATTTTAGATTTCAAATCAAGGAGTAATTTCATCATCTTCTTGCACGCTTATACGACATGTTTATGATTCCTGTAAAACTAAAACAAAATTGGTTCTTATAAATCCTGAATCTGATATAATCTTCATAGGTAGAATCTTTAAATTTATCTTCGGGAAGTTTTCTGGTTGAACTGCTCTGTTTGGGAACATCTGTCATGAAACCAAATTTGGCACAATTACCGATACTACTAAACGTACTCCTTGTGCGAAATTTGAAGCAAATCATGGTAAAACCCTGGATATTGAGGCCATATAAGTTCAAATCGGACGAAAGATATATATGGGAGCTATATCTAAATCTGAATCGATTTTGACCCTATTTGGCACATACAATGACAATAGTATCGTTAAAAGAACCGCTTGTGCAAAATTTGAAGTAAGTCAGGGCAAAACTCTGGCTTTTGAGACCATATAAGTCCAAATCGGGCGAAAGATATATATGTGAGCTATATCTAAATCTGAACCGATTTTAACAAAATTTGACACACTTAACGATACTATTAAACGTACCCCTTGTACAAAATTTGAAACAAATCACGCAAAACTCTGGCCACATAAGATCAAATTGGACGAAAGATATATATGGGAGCTACATCTAAATTTGAACCGATTTCAATCAAAGTTACCAAGCATTGGTAGAATGTCAATTCTACCCTCTGCACACAAAAAAATTTCACGAAAAATTTTCCAATTAAAATTTTAATTGAGTTTTAAAAAATATTCAATTAAAAAATTAATTGATTCAACAAATTTTTTAATTGAAGCAAAAATCAATAACAAAAATAATAGTATCAATTAATTTTTTAATTGGATCAATTAACTTTTTAATTGACCTTCAATTAATTTTTTAATTGATACTATCATTTCTGTGATTGAAGACATTTCAACAAAAAATTAATTGGATCAATTAATTTCGTGATTGAATCAGAAAAAAAATTTTTTGTGTGTGTGCAAAATTTTACGAAGATCGGTAGTAAACTTTGGCCTCTGTGGTCATATGAGTTTAAATCGGACGAAAGATATATATGGGAGCTATATCTAAATCTGAACCGATTTGGCTGATATTTTGCAAGATTTTCGAGATTCATAAAATATTTGGATGTACGGTATTTCAAGAAAACACGCTAACTATGACCAAATCGGGGATAAATATATATGGCAGCTATATCCAAATCTGAACCGATTTTTTCCAAAAACCAATAGCGATTGTCGTTGTCCCAAGAAACGGCCCTATGCCAAGTTTGAGGACGATCGGACTTAAATTGCGATTGTCGTTGTCCCAAGAAACGGCCCTATGCCAAGTTTGAGGACGATCGGACTTAAATTGCGAGCTGTACTTTGGGCACAAAATTACATATACAGACAGACGGACATACAGACAGACGGACATCGCTAAATCGACTCAGAATTTAATTCTAAGCCGATCGGTATACTAAAAGATGGGTCTATGACCACTATTTCTTGGCGTTACATACAAATGCACAAACTTATTATACCCTGTACCACAGTAGTGGTGAAGCGTAGAAAAATGTAACAAAAGAACATAAGAGTAAATTGAAAAGCACTTTCAAATTGCTACTTACAAAAGAAATATATGAGCACAAAAATAAATTCAAAAGCTATTTCATATTGCTTTCGTACCCAACAAGAGATTTATTAATTCACCACTAGGGATTGTTGTTGCCTGGTCACGTGGATATTCTTATATCTTCAAATAACTCAACAAAAACAAGATATTACATGTTTTTTTACATCTCATTTATTAAATATTGAAAAATCATGCTATATGGACCATCAAAAATACTCGGAAACAAGAAAAGGTAAATTTTTGCCGACAAGCTTATTGTATTTGTCGTCGCGGCAAAAATGTTTCCCCTATCGCTATGGTTATCCAGCAAAAAAATTGGAAGTTGTTCCACAAACATTTCTTTTAAAGCCCATCCCAGAATCCCCCATCGAGTTTTTCCAACTTCCGATGCAGTCCTTTTGGACAAGTCCACAAACATTTCTTCTAAAGAGCATCGTGGGATCCCCCAATGATTTTTTTCCACTTCCGATGCAGTCATTTTGGACAAGCACACAAACATTTCTTCTAAAGCGCATCTTAGGATCCCCCAATGATTTTTTTCTACTTCCGATGCAGTCCTTGTGGACAAGTATTAGAAATAACGTAATCAGACTATTTAAAGTGCAAATTTTGGACAATTAAATTTTACAGAAAAATAGAAAACTAATAAAAAAATAAAAAAAAAAAAAATAGAAAATTAATAAAAAAAAGTAAAAAATAATAGTAAAATAGCAAAATAAAAACGATGCATAACATAAAAAAAATATTTTTTTTAGAAAAATATTTGATAAAAAAAAAATTGTCGCTGGTGAGATTTGAACCTGCGTTTCTTATTTTTTCATTCATACTAATAAAGAACATCTCGAGAAGCAATTAGAATGTTATTCCTTGGTGTCGTATTACGATAATATCACAAACATTTGAATTGACCTTTCGACGCTTTATGTTCAGTGGCGTTTATGGCAGAGTATGCTTAGGCGTTCTGTTATGGTGCCAGCAAACCCAGGTTCAATCCCTGGTCGGAGCGAAAAAGTTTTTCAAATTGTAAAAATTATATAATAGGAAAATAATAGTGTCATTCGATTCGGCTGAAATTTGGTACGCTGTGTTAGTACACAGCAAAAAGTGTCTCGTAAATTTAAGAAGATTTTTACAATAATTTATTACAAAAATTTTCCAGAATTTTAGTTCATTTTTCGTATCTTCAACGAAAATTAACTACTCGAAAGGAAATTTTACAAATTCTAAGTAGCAATCGTTTAGTTCATGGCCTACAAAATACGATGGAAATTTCCTTAAAAAATTTCTTAACTACACGGATGAAAATGACTGTTTTTCATATGTTTGGCTATAAACATTATATGTTTGGAACACAAATTTTTAAACACAATATTTTTAAGTGCAAGCATATAATGTTCATAAACTAGCATAACATGTTTGGAACATATATGTTAATATGTTAGAACATATTATGTTTGGGACATAAAATGTTTGTAAATATAATATGCTTGGATGCAAACATATATTAATTTAGAAATAGCCTATAAACATATATGTGTTTAGTATCTTGGAGCGCTATTTAACAGGGAGCGATATTGAATTAAGTTGGTGGTTGTTGCTTGTTATTACAAAATTAACATTTTATTTTTCCTTGGGCAATTGATCAGCTACTTCTTTGATCCTTACAAACTGTGTGGTCCGCTGTTCGAATCCCCGTCCGGCAAAAGGTAAAATTAAAATAAAAACAAGTATATACGGCCGCAAGTTCGGTCAGGCCGAATCTTATGTACCCACCACCATGGATTGCGTAGAAACTTCTACGAAAGACTATCATCCACAAGCGAATTACTTGGGTTGTGGTATCTTAAAACTTCTTAACATCGTTTTCTAAATTGTGATTTAGTCCATACATGGTATATATTAGACAAAAAAGTTATGTATAGTTAAGTCTACAAATAATTACGAATCGATATGGACTTTTTGTACGTAGAGAGCCAGAATTGAAATATGGGGGTCGCTTATATGGGGGCTATATACAATTATGAACTTGATATGGACCAATTTTTGTGTGATTGGGGATCGATTTATCTGAGGGCCATATATAAATAACTATAGACCGATATGGACCTAGTTAGGCATGGTTGTTAACGACCATATACTAGCACAATGTACCAAATTTGAACTCACTCGGATGAAATTTGCTCCTCCAAGAGGTTCCAAAACCAAATCTCGGGATCGGTTTATATGGGGCTATGTACGATTATGGACTGATATGGACCACTTTTGGCATGGTTGTTAAATATCATATACTACCACCACGTACCAAATTTCAAGCAGATCGGATGAATTTTGCTTCTCCAAAAGGCACCGGAGGTCAAATCTGAGGGTCGGTTTATATGGGAGCTATATATAATTATGGACTGATAGGAACCAATTCCTGCATGGTTGGTGGATACCATATACTAACATCACGTACCAAATTCCAACCGAATGGGAAGAATTTTGCTCTTCCAAGGGGCTCTGGAGGTCAAATCTGGGGATCGGTTTATATGGGGCCTATATATAATTATGGACCGATATCGACCAATTTTTGCATGGGAGTTTGAGGCCATATATTATCACCACGTACCAAATTTCAACTGAATCAGATGAATTTTGGTCTTCCAAGAGGTTCCGGAGGTCAAATCTGGTGATCGGTTTATATGGGGGCTATATATAATTATGAACCGATGTGGACCAATTTTTGCATGGTTGTTAGAGACCATATACTAACATCACGTACCAAATTTCAGCCGGATCGGATGAAATTTGCTTCTCTTAGAGGCCTCGCAAGCCAAATCGGGGGATCGGTTTATATGGGGGCTATATACAATTATGGACCGATGTGGACCAATTTTTGCATGCTTGTTAGAGACCATATACTGACACCATGTACCAAATTTCAGCCGGATCGGATGAAATTTGCTTCTCTTAGAGGCCTCGCAAGCCAAATCGGGGGATCGGTTTAAGTGGGGGCTATATATAATTATGGACCGATGTCGACCAATTTTTGCATGGTTATTAAAGACCATATACTAACACCATGTACCAAATTTCAGCCGGATCGGATGAAATTTGCTTCTCTTAGAGGCCTCGCAATCGGGGGATCGGTTTATATGGGGGCTATATATAATTATGGACCGATGTGGGCCAATTTTTGCATGGTTGTTCGAGACCATATTCTAATACCATGTACCAAGTTTCAGCCGGATCGGATGAAATTTGCTTCTCTTAGAGGCCTCGCAAGCCAAATCGGGGGATCGGTTTATGTGGGGGCTATATATAATTATGGACCGATGTCGACCAATTTTTGCATGGTTATTAAAGACAATATACTAACACCATGTACCAAATTTCAGCCGGATCGGATGAAATTTGCTGCTCTTAGAGGCCTCGCAAGCCAAATCGGGGGATCGGTTTATATGGGGGCTATATATAATTATGGACCGATGTGGACCAATTTTTGCATGGTTGTTAGAGACCATATACTGACACCATGTACCAAATTTCAGCCGGATCGGATGAAATTTGCTTCTCTTAGGGGCCTCGCAAGCCAAATCGGGGGATCGGTTTATATGGGGGCTATATATAATTATGGACCGATATGGACCAATTTTTGCATGGTTTTTAGAGACCATATACCAACACCATGTACCAAATTTCAGCCGGATCGGATGAAATTTAGTTCTCTTAGAGGCCTCGCAAGCCAAATTTTGGGGTCCGTTTATATGGGGGCTATACGTAAAAGTGGACCGATATGGTCCATTTGCAATACCATCCGACCTACATCAATAACAACTACTTGTGCCAAGTTTCAAGTCGATAGCTTGTTTCGTTCGGAAGTTAGCGTGATTTCAACAGACGGACGGACGGACGGACATGCTCAGGTCGACTCAGAATTTCACCACGACCCAGAATATATATATATATACTTTATGGGGTCTTAGAGCAATATTTCGATGTGTTACAAACGGAATGACAAAGTTAATATACCCCCCATCCTATGGTGGTGGGTATAAAAATCATAAAATTGCTAAGAACTAAAAAATCTCGTGGAAGTGAGAAAGATGTCGGGGAATATACAATTGGGCAGAAACAAAATTTTGAGCATTCAGGTCGAAAACCTATGTTGTTAGCACCTATATTACCTGTTTATTTTCATAATTCATTATGATTGTAAATATATATATAAATAAATAAAATTTTGAGCACAATATTGTTTGGGAGAATTTTTTTAAGCATATAATATTTTTGGGTGCAAAATGCTTCCAAACATATTATATGGTCACATAATAACATATTGTTTTTTGGAAGACAACATTATTGAATTTGGATGCAAAAATACAAAATGTTTGGAACTTAGACTACCCAAACATGTATTGTTTAGACCAATATGCTTTCAAACATATTATATATTGGTAGAGATCAAACATATAAATGTTTGGGCAATACCCAAAAATGTATATGCTTGAAGCAAAATATGTTTGGGAGTATATGTTACAGAAGCGATTTTTTGTGAGGGTGTAGTAGTTAAAAATTCGTTTGTCATGTTATAAAACTACTTGTGAAATGTAAAGTACTTTCTAAATAATAAGTGCAATTTACTATAAGATTTTTTTGTATGAGAAAAATTTTTTTACGAAAAATTAACTTGAAAGTGGATAGCAATTTCTTACTGACAATTCCTATAGTTAATAATTGTTGATAGAAAATTAACCAATGAAATATTTTTGGTTCACATAAAATTAAATTTATAGACATTTTCGTCAAAAATGGTACATAACATTTCATTACAATTTTGCAAATATTAAATTAAACGTTTCATCGTTCATAATCTGGTGTGCCTTTACGAATATTATTCTTAGAGTAAATTGGTAGCAGATGCGATGAACTAATGCATAGTACAGAGATCTTTATCGGCATAGTGGAATGTGATTAATGTAAAGATGATATTACTTGAGTTTTGTTGTGCATACATGAGCGTGGGGTTGTTTTTATTGTTGTTCATTTAGTGGTTTGTGTGTGTTTGTTATTCGCGGATGGTTTATTTGGCTGGATGAGGTGTTGTTTTCAATAAAGGCACATGTGTTTTTGTTGTTGTAGGAATTTTTGGCTTTGCTTGGTTTTGTTTTGCATGCTTCAGTTGTATAGTTGGCGTTGGCGTGGATTGTTGCATCTTTTAAGCAGGTATGCGACAATGGAATATAAAGGCATGGAATGTTTTGGATTTTTGAGACATATATTGGTGTTTGTTTATTAAACCTTTTAAATGAAAGTTATTAATATTTTATCGGTAGTTTACAAAAAAGTTATTAAGAATATTTAGGAAAATATGTTGAAATTGAAAGTGTATCGAAATTTTTATTATTCAATGTAAAAAATTAATATTCAATTCTAGATAAATTTGGAAAATTTTTGTTATATCTCAGCGTATAGTTTAGTCATAAATTGGTAAGTATTTTTTTTAATATGGCTCTCTTTTAAAAAGAATAGTTTTTATGTATATTATTATTTGTTAGTTAATTTTTAATTTTTTTAATGTTTTTCTTTGTTGTAAAATCAATATTTAATTTCAACTCCAGATGGATTCGAACAAATTTAAAAAATAGAGAATCGGCAAGTTTTCTTTTAAAAATTGGCTTTCTTTCAACTAGAATATTTACGTTTTTATGACCTTTTTATCATCAAAATTACAGGTTTTTAATACCTTAAAAATTTGGTCAATATAAACTAGACGTATTTCTTCAAATTTTGCATTTAAAAAACATGAACACCCCTCATTTTGATGGTGTGTGTGTGTAGAATGTTGCTCCTATTTTGATTTTGGAATTTACTCTTCAGTTGTCAAAATGCCGTCCAAGCAAGAAGAGCTGCGCATCAAAATTTTGCTCGCGCATCGCGAAAATCCGAGCTACTCGCACGCAAAGCTGGCAAAATCGCTAAAAGTTGCCAAATCAACCGTTACAAGTGTAATTAAAGTGTTTGGGGAACGTTTGTCGACAGCCAGGAAGTCTGGATCGGGGGGAAATCGAAAACCGGAAGCCGCTGAGACGACAAAGAGAGTTGCCGGTAGTTTCGCAAAGAAATATCTGGTTTGGCAAGCCATCTGTATCTGTGGCTTGAAAAGCAGCATTTTCATAGCTTCCGGGACTGTCAACCAAGAAATTTACGTGAAAGAGTATTTGAATAAACGTCTGCTGCCTTTCCTGAAGAAACACGGTTGTTCCGTACTGTTTTGGCCGGATTTGGCATCTTGCCATTACGGTAAAAATGCCACGGAGTGGTACGCCGCCAACAACGTGCAGGTGGTTCCCAAGGACAAGAACCCTCCCAACACGCCAGAGCTCCGCCCAATTGAGAAATACTGGGCTATTGTCAAGCGGAACCTAAAGAAGACCAAAAAAACTGCTAAGGGCGAGCAGAAGTTCAAGGCAAACTGGCTTTCTGCGGCGACGAAGGTGGACAAGGTGGCTGTAAAAAATCTGATGGCAGGTGTCAAGCGTGAGGCCCGGCAATTCGGATTTGGAAAAGCGAAAGCCTAACTGAATATTTTTCCTGAATTTTATACTAATTGAACTTGAAAAAGAAATTTAATTTGATTTTTTAAATAAACGACTTCACCAATTTACACGCGTTTTCCCTTGACCAAATTTTGATCGTACACCCTTTATTTTAGTATTTCTTTAATCAAATTTTTGGAAACCAATGCATTATATGTAATGTAAAAAACAAATTTTTAATTTCAGAATAACCCTTTAAAAATTTGGAAACATTTTTGTACTCCTTTGCTTGTAATTTAATAGTGAATTGGTAAGGATTCTTTAACTTTCTTTTAACCCTGGACAGTCATCCTTATTTTTGGTACGTTAACGTCATCCTTCGTCATTTTGACTACGGCTCATTTCAAGACGCTATAATTTGCATCGTCAGCGTAAAAGTGAACCAAACTTGAATTTATTTTCTTATTCAATTTGGTTTTAATTAGTACACTGTTAGAAAAATATGTTTTTCATATGTTCTGTGAAACGGTTGTATGTTGTTTCGGAAAACTAATTTATGATAAGGCCAAAAATTTTATATGCTTAAGTCTAAATATTATTTAATTTGAATATTAGAATGAGTATTCGGAGTAAAGAGAATAGACATTCGGAACCAAGAGCATAGAGATTTGAAAAAAAAACAGCATGTGTTTTCACCTTGAGAGGATAATTTTATGTATGTGGGGACTGTAAATTTTTAATAACCCACATTTCGAAGTTTCATTATAAAAATTTAATATAGTATAAATGACTAAATTGCAAAAAAAATTGGTTCGGTTGGAGCAGGAATTGAACCCACGACCCTTTGCATGCAAGGCAGACATGCTAACCACTGCTCCACGTGGCCAACAAATGTATGTTTCTTTTAAATAATGTTATGTTTGCATGGGCTCGTGGGCGCTGCAAAGTATGCTATATAAATGTAACTTGTAACGATAATTGTCTACTGGTGACTATAACTACTACGTAGCCCAGTGGATAGTGTGTTGGCTTACAAACTGTATGGGCCTCGGTTCGATTCTCCGCCCAGGCGAAAGGTAAAATTAAAAAAAAAAAAATTATAAAATTGAATAATTTCTTCAACATTATTTGTATTACAGAAAAAGGTGCCAAGAACTAAAAATTTCGTGGAAGTGAAAATTATTTGAGGGAATGATCACAATCTTCTTTGGGGAAAATTCTTCCAAGCATATAATTTTTTGGGCTCAAAATGCTTCCAAACATATAATATGTTCACATAAAACAAACATATTAATATTTCGGCAGTATCCAATAATATATGTGCTTCCTGCAAAATATGTTTGGAACATATGTTAAAGAAGCGATTTTTTTTGAGGGTGTATAAAAGAAAAATTCATAAAACGGTCGAATTAGTATAACTTAAGTTTATCATTTCCCAATAGACTAAAATGCATTTTAAAACGAAAATGAAATTACGTGTCGTCATTTTGACGAATAATGACTGTCTAGGGTTAACCAGAATATTTGGTTTTTTTATGCATATTATTATTTTTATACCCTTCACCACTACTGTGGTACAGGGTATAATAAGTTTGTGCATTTGTATGTAACGCCAAGAAGGAGTAAGTATAGACCAACCTTTTAGTATACGGATCGGCTTAGAATTAAATTCTGAGTCGATTTAGCGATGTCCGTCTGTCTGTCTGTCTGTCCGTCTGTCTGTCTGTCTGTTGATGTATTTTTGTGTGCAAAGTACAGCTCGCAGTTTTAGTCCGATTGTCCTAAAATTTGGTATAGGGTCCTGTTTCGGCTCAAAGGCGATCCCCATTGATTTTGGAAAAAATCGGTTCAGATTTAGATATAGCTGCCATATATATTTTTCACCGATCTGGTCATAATTGGCGTGTATATCAACCGATCTTCCTCAAATTCCGTACATCCGAATATTTTATGGGTCTCGAAAAACTTGCAAAATATCAGCCAAATCGGTTCAGATTTAGATATAGCTCCCATATATAGCTTTCGCCCGATTTACACTCATTTGCCCACAGAGGCAAATTTTTAACTCCGATTTAGTTGAAATTTTGCACAGGGAGTAGAATTAGCATTGTTACTATGCGTGCCAAATTTGGTTGAAATCGGTTCAGCTTTGGATATATCTCCCATATATAGCTTTCGCCCGATTTACACTCATTTGCCCACAGAGGCAAATTTTTAACTCCGATTTAGTTGAAATTTTGCCCAGGGAGTAGAATTAGCATTGTTACTATGCGTGCCAAATTTGGTTGAAATCGGTTCAGATTTGGATATATCTCCCTATATAGCTTTCGCCCGATTTACACTCATATGACCACAGAGGCAAATTTTTAACTCCGATTTAGTTGAAATTTTGCACAGGGAGTAGAATTAGCATTATAACTATGCGTGCCAAATTTGGGTGAAAACGGTTCAGATTTAGATATAGCTCCCATATATAGCTTTCGCCCGATTTACACTCATTTGCCCACAGAGGCCAATTTTTTGCTCCGATTTAGTTGAAATTTTGCATAGGGAGTAGAATTAGCGTTGTAACTATGCGTGCCAAATTTGCTTGAAATCGGTTCAGATTTGGATATATCTCCCATATAAAGCTTTCGTCCGATTTAACTCCGATTTAGTTGAAATTTTGCACAGGGAGTAGAATTAGCATTGTAGCTATGCGTGCAAAATTTGGTTGAAATCGGTTCAGATTTAGATATAGCTCCCATATATATGTTTTTCTGACTCCGACAAAAATGGTCAAAATACCAACATTTTCCTTGTAAAATCGCCACTGCTTAGTCGAAAAGTTGTACAAATGACTCTAATTTTCCTAAACTTCTAATACACATATATCGAGCGATAAATCATAAATAAACTTTTTCGAAGATTCCTTAAAATTGCTTCAGATTTAAACGTTTCCCATATTTTTACTAACATTGTGTTCCACCCTAGTGCATTAGCCGACTTAAATTTTGAGTCTATAGATTTTGTTGAAGTCTATCAAATTCTTCCAGATCGAATGATATTTAAATGTATGTATTTGGGACAAACCTTTATATATAGCCCCCCACACATTTGACGGATGTGATAGGTCTCGAAAATTTAGATCTACAAAGTGGTGCAGGGTATAATATAGTCGGCACCGCCCGACTTTAGACTTTCCTTACTTGTTTTTCTTTTATGGGTGTTCAAAATTGCAAGAACGTCTTTAGTGGCATACGAAGTTCAAGATGGGCGTATTTGTGGTAAAATTTTCAAATTTAAAGAAATACGGAACTATTTTGTAAGAAGTACGAATTTAGTAAATCTTTTTGATTCGTTTGTGTATAATTGTTCCCGTTGTTTAGTTCATTTAATTAACGTACGCAAAAAATTATTGGAGTAAAGGAAACAATCTTCAAACATAATAATTCCATGAACTAAAATAAAGTTAAATGGGCTTTGGTGAAATGGTTATTTCACTTTTTTAGAGTGTACCACATGCTCCAATCGATGACTCATAATATGACTGATCAGTATTGTCATTCTTACACTCAAAAATCAGTGAACCCACCAGGAAGAAATCAAGCAAATTTATTAGACATAATTAAATATTTTCACGTATTGAAGAAAATTTTGTAGTTTCAAGGACAAAATTGGAGTTCAAAATTGCAAGAATGTCCTTAGTGTGATTAGAAGTTCAAGATGAGCGCACTTGTAGTAAAATTTACCAATTTAAAGAAATAAAGATCTATTTTGTGAAATGTACAATTTAAGTAAATCTTTATGCTTCATTTGTGCACTGTTAGAAAAATATGTTTTTCTTATGTTCCGATAT
Source organism: Haematobia irritans (assembly GCF_050003625.1). NCBI lineage: Eukaryota > Metazoa > Arthropoda > Insecta > Diptera > Muscidae > Haematobia > Haematobia irritans. Next base: position 51,210,083 of record NC_134400.1, read on the forward strand.
AAACAAAATGTGTTTCGGGCATAATTTTTAAACACAATATATTTAAGTGCAAACTAACACTAAATGTTTGGGACACATATGTTAATATGTTAGAATATATTATGTTTGGGGCATGAATGTTTCATAAAAATAATATGTGTGAATGTAAACATATATAAATGTACACATTTTGCGTAGACATATATATGTTGTGATATTTTATTCAGAGAGCTACAAAGAGAGAGAGAGTATTGAGAAAGAAATAGAGATGGAAACCGGGAGGGTTGACGAAAGATATCAACATTACACAGCGAGGGAATCAAAAAGGAGCAATTTCTGTGAAACCGCTTGTATGTTGTTTCGGAAAACTGTTTTATGATAAGGCCAAAAATTTAATATGCTTAAGTCTAAATATTATTTAATTTGAATATTAGAATGAGTATTCGGAGTAAAGAGAATAGACATTCGGAACCAAGAGAATAAACCAAGAGGAGTTGACGGACACCTTCAAGTAGAAAAGCGGACATTAAGTTTTAGGGAGCCACCGTGCTGCAATGGTTAGCATGCCCGCCTTGCATACACAAGGTCGTGGGTTCGATTCCTGCTTCGACCAAACACCAAAAAGGTTTTCAGCGGTGGATTATCCCACCTCAGTAATGCTGGTGACATTTCTGAGGGTTTGAAAACTTCTCTAGGTGGTTTCATTGCAATGTGGAACGCCGTTCGGACTCGGCTATAAAAAGTAGGTCCCTTGTCATTGAACTTAACATGGAATCGGGCAGCACTCAGTGATAAGAGAGAAGTTCACCAATGTGGTATCACAATGGACTGAATAGTCTAAGTGAGCCAGATACATCGGGCTGCCACATAACCTAACCTAACCCAAGTTCGAGTTTTGCAGCTAAAACAATTGAAAACGATTATTTTCTTTAAAATGAATTATTAAAGAAAAGTAAAAGGCAAAACATTTCCATTTTAGAGTGATAATGCCAACTTAATACCGGGCTTAAAGGTAAAAATGAAATTAAGTACAAATGTGTAAATTAAAAAAACAAAAATGGTGTTCGGTCGGAGCAGGGATTGAACCCACGACCCTTTGCATGCAAGGCAGACATGCTAACCACTGCTCCACGTGGCCAACAAATGTATGTTTCTGTTAAATAATGTTATGTTTGCATGGGCTCGTGGGCGCTGCAAACTATGCTATATAAATGTAACTTATAACGATAAGTGAAGTGAAAATTATGTGAGAGAATGAGCTCAATCTTCTTTGAGGAAAATTCTTCCAAGCATATAATATTTTTGGGCTCAAAATGTTTCCAAACATATAATATGTTCACATAAAAGAAACATATTAATGTTTCGGCAGTATCCAATAATATATGTGCGTCCTGCAAAATATGTTTGGAGCATATGTTAGAGAAGCGATTTTTTTTAGGGTGTAGGTCTCTCTTTCTAAACGCATATATGTTTATAGGCTATTTCCAAATTAATATATGTTTGAATCTAAACATATTATATTTACAAACATTTTATGTCCCAAACATTATATGTTCTAACATATTAACATATATGTCCCAAACATGTTATGCTAGTTTATGAACATTATATGCTTGCAATTAAAAATATTGTGGTAAGAAATAGAGTTCCAAACATATAGTTTTTACACCCAAACATATTAAAAACAGTCTTTTTCGTCTGTGTAGATAAACTGTCAGTAAACTATTAGGAATATTAGCATTTGACTCGTTTATCATTTTTATGTTATTAAAATATTCTAAAGTTATTATAATATTACTAAGTTAAAATAGTATATGTGAATTGCTTTGTACACTAAAAAAAATATTGTCGTGAGGCCAAAGATTTCATATCCTTAAAATACGAACGCGAATTTTGCTTATAATAACATATGTGAATTTCTCTTATATAAACTGTTTTCCTTGTCCAAAATCAATAAAGTCGTTTAGTCCTTATATTTAAGTGATTCAACCGTAAGTTCGGCCAGGCCGAAGCTTAACATATATTTCAATATCCAATAACCAAAGTGACAAATATAAAATATCCATTCTGTGATGTAGGATATTAACAGTTAAGGAACAAAAGCTATTGTACGCTCATCATATGGCTAAGTCATTTATCATTATACCTGTGCCGGCGTTGCCCATTTCCAAAACCCAAGATCACCACTTAGCTTTAATCTTCAATGACAGGTATTTGGTAAATATGACCCGTAATTGAACAACGGTTGTGAATTTGGAGCTTTTATGTCAAGGTTATTAATTACTCATTTAATCGCAAGTTATTTGCACAATAGATTGATTGATTTGATGTGATTATGTCATTTAGCCGCATATGTCCACACGAAACACTGTTCTATTCAAACAATGTATCGGCACCTGTGTTCCGCATTGTGGTAGTTTAATGATTGATTCTTAAAAACACATTGTTTTGGAATTACTTAATGGCAAAATTCTACGATTCTATAAAGTAGTTAAGAACTTCTGATTCGACCGGTTTTCATGAAGTTTTATTATATCAACTATAGCGCGGATGGTAAAAAACCACAAGTAACACAAATGAGAAAACATTTCGGTGAAGCAATTTCATCATTAAATTTAGGACATTCAATTCATTTCATAAAAGAAAATTTCATTCTTCAAATGATCTTTAATTTCCATAATTTGGTGTCTTGACCATAATGCTAAAACGTATTCAGAAAAAACTTAACTTTAAAATTTTGAATTGCATCTTAAATGAATCGTTAGGGCAATTCTCCGCTACTCCTCCAAATTTGGTTGAAATCGGATTAGATATAACTATAGCTTCCATATATATCTTTCGTCCGATTTACACTCTTTCTTTTAAAGCCCATCCCAGAATCCCCAATAGAGTTTTTTTCAACTTCCGATGCAGTCCTTTTGGACAAGTACACAAGCATTTCTTCTAAAGCGCATCGTGGGATCCCCCAATGATTATTTCCACTTCCGATGCAGTCCTTTTGGACAAGTTCACAAACATTTCTTCAAAAGCGCATCTTGGGATCCCCCAATGATTTTTTTCTACTTCCGATGCAGTCCTTGTGGACAAGTGTTAGAAAGAGCGCAATCAGGCTATTTTATGTGCAAATTTTGGACAATTAAATTTTACAAAAAAATAGAAAACTAATAAAAAAGTAAAAAAATTGAAAATTAATAAAAAAGTAAAAAAAATATTAAAAAAAATTGGGATTTGAACCTGTGCCGTTTGACTTTTTCGCTTCCATCGAAGTTCTTTTGAGAAGGTTTTGCAAATTACGAGAATTTTTAATTTTTTTTGTTGATTTTTAATGGAAACAACATATTTATACGAAAATATATGCCGAAAATAAAAAATAAAAACGATGCATAACATTGAAAAATATTTTTTTAAAAATATTTGATAAAAAAAATTGCCGCTGGTGAGAATTGAACCTGCGTTTCTTATTTTTTCGTTCATACTAATAAAGAACATCTCGAGAAGCAATTAGAATGTTATTCCTTGGTGTCGTATTACGATCATATCACAAACATTTGAATTGACCTTTCGACGCTTTATGTTCAATGGTGTTTGTGGCTGAGTGTGCTAAGGCGTTCTGTTATGGCGCCAGCAAACCCAGGTTCAACCCCTGGTCGGAGCGAAAAAGTTTTTCAAATTGTAAAAATTAGATAATAGGAAAATAATTGTGTAATAAAACATATGGATGAAAAAAAGTGAGATTGGTTGAAAAAAAAATTGTTTTTTTTTTGCTTTTTAAACTTCTTCATTCAAATTAACTTCGAGGACACAACTTCTAAAGCAATGCAAAGGATCCAAAAAGGGAGTTCTTCCGTCCTATGACAAGCCCATGTAAAATTCATTGGAGATGATCCAAGTTTGCACTACTTCCGGATCACAGATTGGGGATCCAAACTACTTTTTTGGAAGCTCTTTTTTTTTGCTGGGTACCACTGAAGCCAAAATTGTACTCCGGTTTATGCCAAATTTTGTACATACAATTAAAATTCTAACTATGCAAATGCCTTCGGATTTAGTTATAGCTCCTACACGGATGAAAAAGACTGTTTTTCATATGTTTGGCTATAAACATTATATGTTTGGAACACAAATTTGTAAACACAATATTTTTGAGTGCAAGCATATAATGTTCATACACTAGCATAACATGTTTGGGACATATATGTTAATATGTTAGAACATATTATGTTTGGGACATAAAATGTTTGTAAATATAATATGCTTGGATGCAAACATATATTAATTTAGAAATAGCCTATAAACATATATGTGTTTAGTAGCTTGGAGCGCTATTTAACAGGGAGCGATATTGAATTAAGTTGGTGGTTGTTGCTTGTTAATACAAAATTAACATTTTATTTTTCCTTGGGCAATTGATCAGCTACTTCTTTGATCCTTACAAACTGTGTGGTCCGCTGTTCGAATCCCCGTCCGGCAAAAGGTAAACTTAAAATAAAAAAAATCATAAAATTGAATAATTTCTTCTACAATGTTTGTATTACAGAAAAAGGTGCTAAGAACTAAAAAATCTCGTGGAAGTGAGAAAGATGTCGGGGAATATACAATTGGGCAGAAACAAAATTTTGAGCATTCAGGTCGAAAACCTATGTTGTTAGCACCTATATTACCTGTTTATTTTCATAATTCATTATGATTGTAAATAAATAAATAAAATTTTGAGCACAATATTGTTTGGGAGAATTTTTTTTTAAGCATATAATATTTTTAGGTGCAAAATGCTTCCAAACATATTATATGTTCACATAATAACATATTGTTTTTTGGAAGACAACATTATTGAATTTGGATGCAAAAATACAAAATGTTTGGAACTTAGACTACCCAAACATATATTGTTTAGACCAATATGCTTTCAAACATATTATATATTGGAAGAGATCAAACATATAAATGTTTGGGCAATACCCAAAAATGTATATGCTTGAAGCAAAATATGTTTGGGAGTATATGTTACAGAAGCGATTTTTTGTGAGGGTGTATAGACACGCAAAAAAAAAACAAAACTATTGGAAAACGTGAATCGAAAACGTTGTTATTTTGTTGCAGTTTTTTGAACTTATTTGAAAATATCAAACGTTTATCACACAAAAAAATATTGCAAAATTTTTTATTTTTTATTCCAAAATCTTGACTGTTCTTTTCTGACTTTGAGTCATGTTTCATAGTAAAGTCGGAATCTTCCCAACATTTATGGAATAGTATATGTTAAAAAAAAATTGGTGTTCGGTATGCAATTGGCCAACTAAAGGTATATTTCTGTCAAACAAAAAGTTTCTTTGCATCGCCTTGATTGTTTGCTCGTTGATGGCTACGGTTCGATTCTCCGGCAAAAGGTAACATTTAAAAACGTTTACAAAATCGAATAATTTCTTCTACATTGTATGTACTACATAAAAAGCTACTACGAACTAAAAAACCTCGTGGAAGTGAGAAAAGTGTGAGAATAGATGCAATTAGCCAGAAAAAAAATGAAATTGTTTTTACATTTTGTAAAGTTATCAACGTTTATCACAAAAAATATATACTTTTCTTACAAATAAACTTCCTTACAGCGAAAAGCAAATGGGAAACGATATTTATTTGTTTGAAAGAAAAGAATTATTTTTTTTGCGTGCATATATATCTTACGCCCGATTTGGATTCATATGACCACCGGAGGTCAAAGTTCTATTACGAAGTTTTGCACTGAGACTAGAATTAAAATTTTAGAAATGTGTGTTAAATTTTGTTCAAATCGGTTAAGAGTTAAATATAGCTGCCATGTATATGTGCGCCTGATTTGGAGAAACGGGGTAAATTATTTATATTTTACACTTATTTTTATTGCAAATTCCCAATGTATTACTTCTCTTTTGTTAAGTATGGCTCGAAAATTTTATGAAACTAAACGTGTGTATAAAGTTCAATGACCGTACACATAAGTTCAACATGATCTAAAGCAAAAGAACTTTTTCGTACGATTCCCAAAAATAGTAAGAATGAACTACTGTATGGTTAATGGTCATGATTTGGCGCCAATGATTGTATTCTTTACTTTCAGTTCATTTTGTATTCTCTAAGAGGGTATAATTTCGTGACATATAGTTGAAAAGTATACAAGGGCTGATTTTAACAATTAAGTAAAGTCTAAAGTCGGGAGCAGCCGACTATATTATACCCTTCACCATTATGTAGACCAAAATTTGTGTTACCATATCAACTCCTTCAAATTTGTTGGGTGTTATTATCAAGGTTTATATTCAAATATTTATATCTGAAAGTCTAAAGTAGGGCGGGGCCGATTTTAGACTTTACTTACCATCTCAACTCCTTCAAATTTGTTTGGAGTTATTATGAAGGTTTATATTCCCATATTGAAATATCTATATCTTAACCGATTTGAAGATATGTGGTCTATTGTGGGTTATGATATATTATTTGGCCAAGTCGGGTGATATTTCCACAACTCGGAGCCTTATTTAAAACTCAACCATTCTGTGGAAAGTCTGGCATGACAGTGTGTAGGATATGATTACGATATTGGGAAATCATCACAGAATTTTGTGTAAAATGTGGGTATTTTGGCAATATTTGTATAAACCGGAAGAACAACTACATTGAGGATTTACCAAATTAGATCACACTTGACACACTTAAATAGCGAATTATATACTCTCTGTAGAAACTATCACGTCAATTGGCGGAAAATGCCATTAAAAATGGGATTAAACAAGTAAGTAAAGTCTAAAGTCGGGCGGAGTCGACTATATTATACCCTTCACCCCTATGTAGGCCAACATTTGTGTTACCATCTCAACTACTTCACATTTGCTGGAAGCTATATAAAGGAGACAATTTTTTTACTTCCAGAAAATCTCTAGAATTAAAATTTAAATCGGCTAACGCTATCTAGTTATTTGGAGGAAACTTCCATTGAAAATGTAAGTGTAACAGTCTACCATATTTCCCCAACTCTGGTGTACGTATATATGGGAGCTATATATAATCTGAACTGATTTTGACTAAATTTGACATGTATAGTTACAATAATAATTCTGCTATCTATGCGAAATTTCACGTAAATGAGACTATAACTTTGGCCCCCTTGGTCATATGGGTGCAAATCGGACGGAAGATATATATGGGAGCCTTATCTAAATCTGAACCGATTTCAACCAAATTTGGCACAATTACCGATACTACTAAACGTACTCCTAGTGCGAAATTTGAAGGAAATTACGATAAATCCCTGGAATTTGAGGGCATATAAGTTCAAATCGGACGAAACATATATATGGGAGCTATATCTAAATCTGAATCGATTTTGACCCTATTTGGCGCATACAATAGTATCGTAAAAAGTACCGCTTGTGCACAATTTGAAGTAGGTTAGGTTAGGTTAGGTTAAAATGGCAGCCAGATTAAATTTCAGGCTCACTTAGACTATTCAGTCCATTGTGATACCACATTTAACTAAAAGTACCTATTACATATGGGCACTTCTAGTCTTAACCACTGAACCTTCTCTATTATTTACTTTTGTGGAACCAACCAGATTGCTCCAAAAACATTAACAAACTGCTTAAGTTAACGTTTTCCAGGTCAGCCAGTAATCTAAAGCTATATGCTCCTAAAATTCGCTTACGCCTTACACAAAAAGCAGGACACTCACACAAGAGGTGTTTAATTGATTCCTTTTCCTCCACATCATGACAGCTCATACAATAGTCACCATACTTCGCACCTATAGTTTTTGCAAATTCGCCTATCAGGCAGCGACCCGTTATAGCAGATATCAGGAGTGCTATCTGACGCCTTGAGAACACTAGCATATCTAGTGTGCGGTTTAAATTTAAATGGGGCCATATTTGCTTGGTGTCGTTGCAACCCTTGCAATTTTCCCATCGAATATTGGCCATCATAACAGCCTTCTCACGCAGTAAGAGCTTGCAGGTGGCCAGAGGCATACCAACAGATTCTAGTCCCCTTGGAATATGTAAGGTAGTTCTTAGCCTTGCTAACACATCTGCTTCGCAGTTCCCCGGTATGTTCCTATGGCCAGGCACCCATATTAGGTGAATATTGTACTGCTCAGCCATCTCGTTGAGAGATTTGCGGCAGTCTATGGCCGTTTTCGAGTTAAGGAACACAGAGTCCAAGGATTTTATTGTAGGTTGACTGTCTGAGTATATATTAATGCCAATATTTGTTGGAACATTACTTCTCAGCCAATTCGCCACCTCTCTTATTGCCAATATTTCAGCCTGAAAAACACTACAGTGATTAGGTAATCTTTTCGCTATTCGAATTTCCAGATCTTTAGAATATACTCCGAACCCCACTTGTCCATTCAATTTGGAGCCATCAGTATAGAAATCTATATATCTTTTATTCCCCGGGGTCTGTGTACACCACGCCTCACTGTTGGGAATTAGAGTTTCAAACTTTTTGTCAAAAAGTGGTTTTGCCAGGGTGTAATCCACAACATTAGGCACATCTGGCATTACTTTGAGGACCGAACTATGACCGTAACTTTTTTCCGACCACAGCGATAGCTCGCGCAACCGCACAGCCGTTGTTGCAGCTGACTGTTTGGCCAAAATGTCTAAAGGCAATAGATGTAGCATGACATTAAGGGAGTCTGTTCCTGTCTTACTAAATGCGCCTGAGATACATAAGCTCGCCATACGCTGAACTTTATCTAAACAAGTCGGTTTCTGAAGTGCCGGCCACCAGACTACAACACCATATAGCATTATAGGTCTAACTACTGCCGTGTATAGCCAATGCACAATTTTTGGTCTTAGTCCCCACTTTTTCCCTATTGCCTTTTTGCACGAGTACAAAGCTACCGTGGCTACCGCCCTCTCTTCAATATTAAGCCTAAAATTCAGCTTCCTGTCCAAAATAACGCCAAGGTATTTTGCACACTCACCAAAGGGAATTTCAGTACCCCCTAAGGAAATGGGCCTAACCGTGGGTGTTTTGCGATCTTTGCAGTACATGACTAGTTCTGTCTTTGCTGGATTTACACCAAGACCATTATCTTTCGCCCATTTCTCAGTTATCCGGAGAGCTCTCTGTATAATATCTCTGATTGTGGATGGGAACAATTTGAAGTAAGTCAGGGCAAAACTCTGGCTTTTGAGACTATATAAGTCCAAATCGAGCGAAAGATATATATGTGAAATATATCTAAATCTGAACCGATTTTAACAAAATTTGACACACTTAAAGATACTACTAAACGTACCCCTTGTGCTTTTGTGGCCATATAAGTTCAAATTGGACGAAAGATATATATGGGAGCTATATCTAAATTTGAACCGATTTCAATCAAATTTACCAAGCATTGGTAGAATGTCAATTCTACCCTCTGTGCAAAATTTCACGAAGATGGGTAGTTTAAATCGGACGAAAGATATATATGGGAGCTATATCTAAATCTGAACCGATTTGGCTGATATTTTGCAAGATTTTCGAGATGCATAAAATATTTGGATGTACAATATTTCAAGAAAATCGGTTGATAAACACGCTAACTATAACCACATCGGGGATAAATATATATATGTCAGCTATATCTAGATCTGAACCGATTTGGTTGATATTTCGACTCATAAAATATTTGGATGTGCGGAATTTGAAGAAAATCGGTTGATAAACACGCCAACTATGATCAGATCAGGGATAAATATATATGGCAGCTCTATCTAAATCTGATCCGATTTTTTCCAAAATCAATAGCGATAGTCTCTGTCCCAAAAACCCTCCCTATGCCAAATTTGAGGACGATCGGACTTGCGACTCAGAATTTAATTCTAAGCCGATCGGTATACTAAACGATGGGTCTCAGACTTATACTTCTTGGTGTTACATACAAATGCACAAACTTATATATATCCTGTACCACAGTAGTGGCGAAGGGTATAACAACGCGTTGTGGAATTCTCAAGATGTGGAGTACAATTTAATTTTATACTTTTGTTCTGTGTACACACTGTAATGCAGGACTCTTCGCAAAACGGTTGAGACTTAGATAAGGATTTGGCAAAATGTTGTCTCAAAACCCATCATTGACCACTTATGTTGTCGATATCTAGAACATGTCCTTGTAAAATCGCCACAGCTTTCATGCATGAAAGTGGTTGTAGCTTTAAATATTTTCCATATTTTTTTGCCAATATGAACTGCCCCCCACTGTGGGGCAGTGTTTTGTAGATTGTGCAAAATAAAAACACCCTCCGAATACTAACTGGTATTAATGATTTCTTCTGTATTACTCCGTTTTTTATAATTTTCTTTCGTTCCCTAAAATCTTGGTTCATCTAATGTTTACATCAAAATATTTTGTAATAACACATCAATGAAATGGGGAGACTTATATTGCCAAATCATTTCTTTTCCTTTAATAATTCTTAAATTAAGGCTTCCTTCTGTTTGTGATGTAGTATCGTCTGTGGTAACATTTCACTTACATTCAATTAAACTCACAATGGGTTAATTCATTGAAACACGAGCATGGCCTCCATATATGCATTCATAATTTCTTAACAACAGCAAACAATACGTCTTCTTTATATTATTTTAATTGTGCACAGACAATATGGGGGATTCCATATGCCATAACGTCGCCCGATCAAAACCTGAAATGCCTACCATCATGGGTCACTTATAGTAATTTCCCTTGAAAAAACCCCGTCGTAAGGGATAGTATGAACATCTATATAACAATTTTTGTGGCGCATATGAAATGTCAGATAATCGGTCAACACCAGATTAGCACTAGAGTATGGATTATTGAACATCACACTTATATATCCTTGAAGAGTTAATTGTAATATAAAGACTTTCAAGTGGTTTTGGTGAAACTTATACGTTGTCCAAAGAGTTTGAAAATTTTACATGAGTACTACATTACATTCTGGATGGTACAGAAGCAGGATAATTCCGTAATCAAATAAACTGTCTGTCATCGACTATCATATGACTTAGGTGGGGTATCTGTTTCTAAAGGCAAGCTATCTTAAAACTTCTTAACATTTCCTGTCGGACGAGGCCGGCTATATCACACCTAGAGGTGTGGGTAATATTTTACTCACACTCACGACGGAAATATCTTACTCACGCACGCTCATGCACGATATTGTTTGGTAGGACTTACGCTCACGCACACTCACGAAAAGAAAACTTGTACTCACGCACGAAAATGTCGTGACTCACGAATAATTTTATGAGAAATTTACCTTATCGCCGTGTCTTAAACTCTTAACATCCCAGGTGCCACTAAAATTGTAAACGAATTCAACTTGTAAGCGTTTTATGTCCGTGGGAGGGATTTTTTTCGTGAGCGTATTTTTCCGAAATTCATTACTCACGCACACTCACGAAGAAAATATATTCGTTACTCACGCTCACGCACGACATTTAGTTTGGTAATCACGCACACTCACGCCGTTCCCATCAAAACGTGAGTAACGACAATTTCATGTCACATGCACACCTCTAATCACACCATGCACTATTCTGGAGACCTACATTTTCGATGCATCTGAAGTCTTTAAAATTTGTTGGTATTTCTATAGAATAGATTTTTTCGAATACATAGATGCGGCTAATAACCTGAGACTTTGTACAATGTTAGAAAAAGAACAAGTGTATACGGTTCGAATGTTCTTATATACCCTCAACCATGGAAAAATAACTAATAATTATGAAACTATATGAACCAGGGCTGTGGAGTCGTGTCAATTTTGCTCGACTCCGACTCCAGCATTTCTTATTAGCCCTGACTCCGACTCCGGAGTCGACTCCGGGTGGTGTACTTAATTATAATTTTAAAAAATGTAAAGTGTCGGATTTAGAAAACAAACATAAGCTGCCAAAAATTAGGACGGGCGGAATTTTAAATAACCACTACCATATATAGCTGGACAGTTACGAATATTGTTTCTATAGAAGTAAAATGGCGAAACATGGTGTCAGTACGTGCCACCGTGGTGCAATGGTTAGCATGCCCGCCTTGCATACACAAGGTCGTGGGTTCGATTCCTGCTTCGACCGAACAACAAAAAGTTTTTCAGCGGTGGATTATCCCACCTCAGTAATGCTGGTGACATTTCTGAGGGTTTCAAAGCTTCTCTAAGTGGTTTCACTGTAATGTGAAACGCCGTTCGGACTCGGCTATAAAAAGGAGGTCCCTTGTCATTGAGCTTAACATGGAATCGAGAGCCTACTGTTTTAAAATTCTAACAATCACTTTCGCTACATGATTTTTTAAGTCTGTCCATATTTTTGTGAGAGAAGGCTGTTGATAGTATTTGAAAAAAGTGAAAACAACAGCCTTCTCTCACAAAAATATGGACAGACTTAAAAAATCATGTAGCGAAAGTGATTGTTAGAATTTTAAGACAGTAGGCTCTCAAATTGTTCTAGCAAAAACACATGCACTTTGCATAACGCAGAAAATGCCGTAGTGCAAACAACGAGTATGTATACAAAGGTACCGTTAGAAATTTACAGATAAACAGGTTTTGTGTTCTAAATGCCTTATAAATTAATTTCGTAGATGTGTATAACGATGTGCATGTGGTTTCGATCGGACATCATGACAATACAGCAAAAACTATTTGGTGGTGTGTAGGGTGACCTATTGACTTTTCAAAATCTCTGTAACTTTTTTGTTTATGAATATAAGTAAATACTTCAAAAGCAAAAGTTTCATATTTTGTTAAGATATTTATAATGGTTATAAGAAATGGGCATCATAGGGGTATACGAAGCGAAATAAAAAAATTAAAAATCAAATTTGACGTCGGAGTCAAAAATTACCAATGCACGAAATATAGCCCCTGATCAACCACGAACAACGATATGCGTTTCTTTTCGATCGGACTTCAAATGACGACACAGCACAATAAATAGTATTTCGGGGGGTCGTAGGGTGCACGGAAAAAAAAGATTTGGTGTTCCGAAATTGTCTTCGAATATGCTAAAAAACTGGGGGGTGACCGCATCAACTTTTTTTTCCTTAGGCCGTGACCCTATCTAGTGTGCACGTGACACGAAATTGTCGTGACTCACGACATTTTTGTGACAAATTGGGGTAAAACTCTGGCTTCTAGGACCGTATTGGTCCATATCGGGTGAAAGATATATATGGGAGCTATATCTAAATCTGAACCAATTTCAATAAAATTTGGCACACTTGACTACAATACTAATTATTCTTCTTGTGCAAAATTTTAAGCAAATTAGGGTAAAACTCTGGCTTCTGGGGCCATATAAGTCCATATCGGGCGAAATATATATATGGGAGCTATATCTAAATCTGAATCGATTTCTTCCAAAATCAATAGGGTTCTATTCTGAGCCAAAACACATACTTGTGCCAAATTTGAAGTCGATTGGACTAAAACTGCGACCTAGACTTTGATTACAAAAATGTGTTCACGGACAGACGGACATGGTTATATAGACTCAGGAGCCCAGACTGAGCATTTTTGCCAAAGACACCATGTGTCTATCTCGTCTCCTTCTGGGTGTTGCAAACATATGCACTAACTTATAATACCCTGTGTGCCACAGTGTGGCGCAGGGTATAAAAATGAAGTCCTGCAATCGTGAACGAACGGGGACAAAATGAAACGGAAACGTTCACAAAAAATCAAAACGGAATGTTCACGATTTCGTCCACGGGCGATTTCATGAACGGCATTCGTTTTTCTTTGGCCATGAAAAGTCTTAAAATAATCGTTATACGTTGTTATGGGAACTCCGCCGGTGGTGCAATGTGCTAAGGGGACTGTTAACGCGTATGGTGCAGACAACACAGGTTCGAGTCACGGTAGCGGAAATCTTTTTTTAATTTTGTTTATAAATTCGTAACCATTACGTTGTCAGATCATGAACCCTGGTTGTTGGTTTGACAACACATGGTGTCATTTTAACGTTGTCAGATTAACCCCGTTTGTTCTCAATTTGACAACACATGTGTGTTGATTCACTTTCATGCACGGATCGTTTTGAAATAAACACGCCGTTCATGATTTTTTCTATGGGTGTACGCAAAAAAATATTTTTAAATATAGTATCAATACAATTAATATTAGGATACAGATCTCATCCAAAGAAATTTCCTTCTCATTTTTCGATTTACTTATTAATAAAGCTATTTATGTACAAATAAATGCCAGATTAAAACTCCAAATTATGGTTTTCTTATTTCCACAAAAAAAAAAAAAAAAAAAAAAAAAAAACAAAGCTGCAAATCCTAAAAATAAGTCTTAAACATCGATTTCTTTTAATAAAAACTGTTTTCTTGACTTTAAGGAAAGTTTTCTTTATATAAAAACATACGACTTTAACGTAGGGACGCAAATGTCCATAATTTGTGTCCTAAATATAATAAAACACATTTTTTTGGAAGCAAACATTTTTTCAGTGTACTTCAAAAAATTTTGGTAAAAGAAAGTTTCAATTAGTCCATATCGGTTCATAATTATATATATCCCCTCGGTCCCCAGATTTGACCTGCGGAGCCTCTTGGTGGAGCAAAATTTATCCGATCCGGTTGAAATTTGATACGTGGTGTATATGGTCTTTGACCATGCAAAAATTGTTCAATATCGGTCCATAATTATATAAAGCCCCATATAAACCGATCCCCAGATTTTACCTCCGGAGCCTCTTGGAAGAGGAAAATTCATCCGATCCAGTTGATTTTAGTACGTGGTGTTAGTATATGATATCTAACAACTATGCAAAACATTAGTCCATATCGGTTCATAAATATATAGGCCCCATATAAACCGATCCCCAGACATGGTTTTTGGAGCCTTTTAGAGGCGCACATTTCATCTGATTCAGTTGAAATTTTGTATTTTATGTAAGTATATGGACGCTAACAACCATGCAAAAATGAGTCCATATCGGTTTATAATTAAATATATATAAACGTATCCCCACATAATTCATCCGATTCGGTTCAAATTTTTTACGTGGTGTTAGTATGTGGTATCTAACAACCATGCTCATATTGGTCCATATCGGTCCATAATTATATGGTATGTAGCCTCCATATAAACCGATCCTCAGATTTGACCTCCGGAACCTCTTGGAGGAGCAAACATCATTCAATTCGGTTAAAATTTGGTACATTGTCTTAGTATGTGGCCGCTAAGAACCATGCAAACTTGGTCATAAACGGTCTATAGTTATACACAGCCCTCAGATAAACCGATCCCAATCACACAAAAATTGCCATATATATAAAGGGACCCCCATATTTCAATTCTGGCTCTCTAATTACTGCGCAAAAGTTCATATCGGTTCGTAATTATTTGTAGACTTCTCTATATATACCTTTTATGCCTAATATATACCACAAATCACAATTTTTAGTAGAAGTTTCTACGCAATCCGTGGTGGAGGGTATATACGATTCATCCTGGCCGAACTTACGGTTGTATATACTTGTTTTTATATCCTCCAACATAGGATGGAGGGTACATTAAATTTGTCATTCGGTTTGTAAATATTGCTCTAAGACACCATAAAGTATATATATTCTGGGTCGTGGTGAAATTCTGAGTCGATCCAAGCATATCCGTCCGTACGTCTGTTGAAATCACGCTAACTTCGGAACGAAACAAGCTATTAACTTGAAACACAAGTAGTTGTTATTGATGTAGGTCGGATGGTATTGCAAATGGGTCATATCGGTCCACTTTTACGTATAGCCCCCATATAAACCGACGCTCAGATTTGGCTTGCGGAGCATCTTGGAGGAGCACAATTCATCCGATCCGGCTGAAATTTGGTACGGGGTGTTACTATATGGTCTCTAATAACCATGCCAAAATTGGTCCATATCGGTCCATAATTATATATAGCCCCCATATAAACCGATCCCCAGATTTGGCTTGCGGAGCCTCTAAGAGAAAAAAATTTCATCCGATCCGGTTGAAATTTGGTACATGGTGTAAGCATATGGTCTTTAACAACTATGCGAAAATTGGTCCACATCGGTCTATAATTATATATAGCCCCCTTATAAACCGATCCCCCAATTTGGCTTGCGGAGCCTCTAAGAGAAGCAAATTTCATCCGATCCGGCTGAAATTTAGTAAATGGTGTAAGTATATGGGCTCTAACAACTATGCAAAAATTGGTCCACATCGGTCCATAATTATATATAGCCCCCATATAAACCGATCCTCAGATTTGACCTCCGGTATCTTTTGGAGAAGCAAAATGCATCAGATCTGATTGCAATTTGGTACGTGGTGTTAGTATGTGGTCTCTAACAACCATGCAGGAATTGGTCCATATCGGTCCATAATCATATATAGCCCCCATATAAACCGATCCCGAGATTTGGTTTTGGAGCCTCTTGGAGGAGCAAATTTCATCCGAGTCAGTTGAAATTTGGTACATTGTGCTAGTATGCGGCCGTTAACAAATATGCCTAACTTGGACCATATCGGTCTATAGTTATATATAGCCCTCAGATAAATCGATCCCCAATCACACAAAAATTGGTCCATATCAAATTCATAATTGTATATAGCCCCCATATAAGCGACCCCCATATTGCAATTATGGCTCTCTAAGCACCGTGCAAAAGTCCACATCGATACGTAACTATTTGTATACCTTTTTATACCCTCTATCATAGAATGGGGGTATATTAACTTTGTCATTCCGTTTGTAACACATCGAAATATTGCTCTAAGACCCCATAAAGTATATATATTCTGGGTCGTAGTGAAATTCTGAGTCGATCTAAGCATGTCCGTCCGTCCGTCCGTCTGTTGAAATCACGCTAACTTCCGAACGAAACAAGCTATCGACTTGAAACTTAGTACAAGTAGTTGTTATCGGTCCACTTTTACGTATAGCCCCCATATAAAGGGACCCTCAGATTTGGCTTGTGGAGCCTCTAACAGAAGCATATTTCATATGATCCGGCTGAAATTTGGTACATGGTGTTGGTATATGGTCTCTAACAACCAAGCAAAAATCCACATTGGTCCATAATTATATATAGCCCCCATATAAACCGATCCCCAAATTTGGCTTGCGGAGCCTACAAGAGAAGCAAATTTCATCCGATCCGGCTGAAATTTGGTACATGGTGCTGGTATATGGTCTCTAACAATCATGCAAAAATTGGTCCACATCGGTTCATAATTATATATAGACCCCATATAAACCGATCCCCAGATTTGGCTTGCGGAGCCTCAAAGTAAAGAAAATTTCATCCGATCCGGCTGAAATTTGGTACATGATGTTGGTATAGGGTCTCTAACAACCATGCAAAAATTGGTCTAATTCGGTCCTTAGTTATATATAGCCCCCATATAAACCGATCCCCAGATTTGGCTTGTGGAGCCTCTAAGAGAAGCAAATTTCATCCGATACGCCTGAAATTTGGTACATGATATTGGTATATGGTCTCTAACAACCATGCAAAAATTGGTCCATATCGGTTCATAATTATATATAGCCCCCATATAAACCGATCCCCAGATTTGGCTTGCGAAGTCTCGAAGAGAAGCAAATTTCACCCAATCCGGTTGTAATATGGAACATGGTGTTAGTATATGATATTTAACAAGCGTGCCAGAATTGGTCCATATCGGTCCATAATTATATATATCCCCCATATAAAACGTTCTCCAGATTTGACCTCCGGAGCCTCTTGGAGGAGCAAAATTCATCCGATCCGGTTCAAATTAGGAACGTGGTGTTAGTATATGGTCGCTAACAACCATACCAAAATTGGTCCAATCACACAAAAATTGGTCCATATCGGTTCATAATCATGGTTGCCACTAGAGCCAAAAATAGTCTACCAAAATTTTATTTCTATAGAAAATTTTGTAAAAATTTTATTTCTATAGAAAATTTTGTCAAAATTTTATTTCTAGAGAAAAATTTGTTAAAATTTTATTCGGTTCATAATAAAATTGTCATCATTGTCAAAATTTTATTTCTATAGAAAATTTTGTTCAAATTTTATTCGGTTCATAATCATGGTTGCCACTCGAGCCAAAAATAATCTACCAAGATTTTATTTCAATAGAAAATTTTGTCAAAAGTTTATTTCTATAGAAAATTTTGTGAAAATTTTATTTCTATAGAAAATTTTGTTAAAATTTTATTTCTGTAGAAAATTTTGTCAAAATTTTATGTCTACTTTGTCAAACTGAATTATATACGTATTGGATCGATCTTTTTTGATTTAATATATACCACGTATGGACTTACATACACTTTAGAATATGGTGTTAGGAGGTTTTAAGATACCTTGCCATCGGCAAGCGTTACCGCAACTTAAGTAATTCGATTGTGGATGGCAGTGTTTAGAAGAAGTTTCTACGCAATCCATGATGGAGGGTACATAAGCTTCGGCCTGGCCGAACTTACGGCCGTATATACTTGTTTTGTCTAATATATACTACGTATGGACTAACATACAATTTAGAAAACGATGTTAAGAAATTGTAAGATAACTGACCATCGGTAAGTATTACCACAACCCAAGTAATTCGATTGTGGATGATAGTCTTTCGTAGAAGTTTCTACGCAATTCATGGTGGAGCGTACATAAGATTCGTCCCGGCCGAACTTACGGCCCTATATACTTGTTTTTTTTTTTTTTTTTTTTTTGCCACACTCATATATTCTTGATCAGGGAGAAATTCTAAGACGATATAACGATGTCCGTCTGTCTGTCTGTCTGTTGTAATCACGCTACAGTCTTCAATAATGAAGCAATCGTGCTGAAATTTTGCACAAACTCGTCTTTTGTCTGCAGGCTGGTCAAATTCGAAGATGGGCTATATTGGTCCAGGTTTTGATATAGTACCCATATAAACCGACCTCTCGATCTGGGGTCTTGGGCTTCTAGAATCCGAAGTTTTTATCCAATTTGCCTGAAATTGGAAATCTAGAGGTATTTTCGGGCCATAAAGTGGTGTGCCGAACACGGTGAGTATCGGTCCATATTTTAGTATAGTCCCCATAAGAACGATCTCCCGATTTAATTCCTTGGGTTACTAGAAACCATACTTTTTATCCGATTTGCCTGAAATTGTAAATATTCTCGTATTTTAGGCTCATAAAAACGTGTATCGGATTAAGTTTTTATCGGTCCTTTTGCTAATGCCTCCATATAGACCGACTTCACTTTTTGAGGGTATAGAAGGCGCACTGATCATGAAAATTGCTTGAAACTCAATGTAAAATTTCCAGATTTTACTTCTCGGGTGAAAATCTACAGATTTAAGATTTCAAATCAAGACGTTATTTTATAATTTTCTTGCACACTTACAAGAGATGTTAATGATTCCTCTAAAACTCAAACAAAAATGGTTCTTATAAATCCAGAATCTGATATAGTCTTCATAGGTGAAATCTTTAAATTTATCTTCGCGAAGTGTCCTCAAGTCCTCAAGCCCTCCTGAAATTTCAAAGGAAACCCTAATATTTGGTTCATGGTGGTGGGTATTTAAGATTCGGCCCGACCGAACTTACTGCTATATAAAAAAGTTATCAAGCTCTTAACAAATCACCCTTTACTTGTTAATTATAAAGACAATACGACTTCATTGAAAAGTTTATCGACTTTTGGACAAGGAAAAAAGGCTTTATATTAGAGAAATGCGTCTTCTATGGTAAGCAAAATTTGCATTCGTATTTTAAAGACATGAAATCTTTGACCTCACGACAATATTTTTTTCAGTGCAGTACATTTAATGTTAAACTCCGAAAGGATTTTGAATATTTCTCTTATTTACTACGAGTAAAGAACACAATTTTTCCATCCATATACTTTTTATTTAAATTTGTAAATGTAAGTCAACCTCTACTACATTTACCATAGAATGGCCCATATGATTGTTTATGGCTTAATATCCATGACCACGAGTGTAGGATGCGTGCGTTTCAAAATATTTTTCCTTTATTTTGAACCAATTTCGAAAATAAACAATATACTATAAACACAGTAATTTATTATAATTATGCATGCTGTGAAGTCGTTGGTTGCTTTATCCATCCATTCATCCATCCATCCTTTCATTCCTTTGCCATTTCTCCCATTGCTATTTTTCATATTCCATGCCACAGCACGTTCTAGAAGGTAGTTGGGCGGACACCAAACGAATTCGCATCATCATAGTTTTAATGGCTGCTGCACAAATGCTACGGTAATTGGGGCTCCCCCACCATTGCCATTAAGCTGTAAAGTAAGCATAGTTTCCCAAACCCTAATATTAATATTAATTATAAAACTGCAAGGATTTGTGTTGTTTTATAATTTAAGTTATATAATAGTAATAATATTTCGTGGATTTCATCAGGCTTTACAAATAAGTTTGGTGGCGGGAACCTTTATGGCATCGTTGGTTACCGCAATAAAGTGTGGGGTTGAGAAATTGGCTTATACACGAAGGACAGTTGAAAACTATGCAGGGAGAACATACGAAGGTTTGTAGATTTTTCAATTAGGGATTGCAATGAGGACCAAAAAGTCGAATATTTCCTCATTGGGGAAAATCGAATTTCATACATACCCTCCATTATAAGTGGTTATACTAACTTTCTCATTCCGTTTGTAACGCATCGAAATATTTAACTCTGACCAAAATATTAAAAGGTAAAGGTATGCTTTTGCATTTGTATCGCGTGTCCTACAATGTCACGTATGCATTGATGACGTGCGTATTTAATGGATTTCATGTGCCCACTATGTCCACAACAAAATCAAACGTTGCATGTGGGAAAACGAAAATAACATCTCTAGTGCAAGGTATACAAAATTACAGTAACATTTATTAAAACGAAATTCATCAGTTATTAAAGAAACACATTTTATATAAAAAAAAAACTAAAAAAAGACGAAAAAACACAACAACATTAAGAAATCTTCACAAAATATAGGTAGACGTATATGTATTTTCCAACTGGCCATCAAATGTAATATTACAACGCAAATGTTGTTACTTGGGTGCACGAAACTTTATTTTGGGTATTCTTGTGAGTATGTTTATCGTTATTTTCGAAATCGTTGTGGATTCACGTACCATAATCCAAAATGGCCTAAATATATATTCTCACTATACCGTACAATCCCATGGCTGGTGGTACAATCATTCCCACCTTTTGTCCATCATTTGCAAACGAACACGTATCACAATTAGATTTTTTGTTTAACAAACACACAATTATAGTTACATTAAAAGTAAATTTTTATTTTCTCACAACGATTTCTGTCATGTTATGCGCCATCAAAGAGATACGCCTTTGTAGAAAGCGCTCACCCTATTTTAATTTATTATAGGTTCTACATAGCTATTAAACCTTGTACAGAATATGGATAAGTCTATCAACGACTCTCTTTTATTGAACCTACACTAAAAAAAATATTTTCGTGGTATTAAATACTACGCAACCTAACTTTTGGGATGTGCCATTTACACAAAATATTAAGGACAAATACCTTAAAAAAATCATATTTTAAACCTTTCGACCCCGAATTTGTTATAGGTATCGTAATTTTTTTTTAGTTTTAATCATGTTGAAGTCATTTGAAGCGTCTATCCAAAATTTCGGGTCGCCACGCCCATTCGTTTAGGCGGTAGAGAATGTTGTCTGTGGGCAACTTTGGGCAATTGTGATTACAAAATAGTTTGTTTTTTAATGATAGACGCATTACATTTTATTGGATTTTTTTTAAGTTTTTTGTTATTTTACAGTAAATATATACTTAGACGCGCGTGCGAGTGGAATTTCAATCACGCTCAAACACATTCACGAAGAAATATTTGTACTCACGCACGCCATGTGGGTAGGAATTCACGCTCGCGAAATGAATTTACGAAATGAAAACTCATACTAGCGCACGCTCACACATGAGCAACGTATATGCCTCACACTTTCGCACGATTCACGAAAATTTTCGTAATTCACGACAAATCTCGAGAATCACGATTATTTTCGGAACACGACAATTTTCGTGGCTCAATAAAATTCTTATAATTCACGAAATTTCTCGTGACTCACGCTATTGAAATCTTAAGTGTGATTAAATAAGTAAAGGTGATTAACATCGGTGAGCTTGAATTTAATCGTGAACGTGAATTTGTTCGTGATTGTGACTTTTTGTGTCTCTGTTTTACCGTGAGTGTGAATTTTATCGTGAATACGAATTTGAACGTGAATTTTATCTTGAGCGTGAGTTGGATCGCGAAAGTGAATTTTTATCGGGAGCGTGATTTTGGATAAATTTTACTAACTCGCAATCACGAACACAATTTGATTTTTTCTCACGCACACGCGCCACATATTTTTCTTTAGTCCGTTCCACGAGATTTCGTTTAAATTTCATTCACGGCTTTGCGTGAATGACGCGTCACTCACGAAAATGTTTTTTATACCCTCCACCATAGGATGGTGGTATATTAACTTTGTCATTCCGTTTGTAACACATCGAAATATTGCTCTAAGACCCCATAAAGTATATATATTCTGGGTCGTGGTGAAATTCTGAGTCGATCTGAGCATGTCCGTCCGTCTGTTGAAATCACGCTAACTTCCGAACGAAACAAGCTTTCGACTTGAAACTTGGCACAAGTAGTTGTTAGTGATGTAGGTCGGATGGTATTGCAAATGGGCCATATCGGTCCACTTTTACGTATATCCCCCATGTAAACGGACTCCCAAATTTGACTTGCGATTGCTCTAACAGAAGCAAATTTCATCCGATCCGGCTGAAATTTGGTACATTGTGTTAATATATGGTCTCTAACAACCATGCAAAAATTGGTCCATATCGGCCCACTTTTACGTATAGCCCCCATATAAACGGACCCCCAAATTTGGCTTGCGATTGCTCTAAAAGAAGCAAATTTCACCCGATTAGGCTGAAATTTGATACATGGTGTTAGTATATGGTCCCTAACAACCATGCAAAAATTGGTCCATATCGGTCCACTTTTACGTATAGCCCCCATATAAACGGACCCCCAAATTTGGCTTGCGATTGCTCTAAGAGAAGCAAATTTCATCCGATCCGTCTGAAATTTGGTACATGGTGTTAGTATATGGTCTCTAACAACCATGCAAAAATTGGTCCATATCGGTCCATAATTATATAGCCCCCATATAAACCGATTCCCAGATTTGGTTTGCGGATCCTCTAAGAGAAGTAAATTTCATGCGATCCGACTGAAATTTGGTACATGATATTAGTATATAGTCTCTAAGAACCATTCAAAAAGTGGTCCATATCAGTCCATAATTATATATAGCCCCTATCCCCAGATTTGAACTCCGGAGTCACTTGGACGAGCAAAATTCATCCGATCCGGTTGAAATTTGCAACGTGGTGTTAATATATGGCCGCTAATAACCATGCCAAAATTGGTCCATATCGGTCTATAGTTATATATAGCCGATCCCCATCACACAAAAATTGGTCCATATATAATCTAGCAAAATTTGTCGAAATTTTATTCCTATAGAAAATTTTGTCAAATTTTATTTCTATAGAAAATTTTGGCAAAATTTTATTTCTGTAGAAAATGTTGTCAAAATTTTAAATCTATAGAGAATGTTGTGAAAATTTTAAATCTTTTGAAAATTTAGTAAAAATTTTATTTCTATAGAAAATTTTGTCAAAATGTTATGTGTATAGAAAATTTTGTTAAAATCGTATTTCTATAGAAAATTTTGTCAAACTTAATTATATACGTATTTAATCGGTCATTTTAAGTTTAAATATAAATATAAATATATACCACGTATAGACTACGTGGTATATATTACGGTATTATGAAGTTTAAAGATCGGCAAAATTTACCGCAACCCAAGTAAATCGATTGTGGATGACAGTCTTCAGTAGAAGTTTCTACGCAATCCATGGTGGAGGGTACATAAGCTTCGGCCTGGCCGAACTTACGGCCGTATATACTTGTTTTGTTTTTGTTTTGAACCCATGTCAATTTAACTGGCGGTGTAAAAAAACCAAAGTATTATAAAGCGCCAATATTCGTGCTAATCCCTACACTGAAAAAAGCATGTCCGATGATTTTGCCTTTACTTTAACAATTTTGGTATTGTTTCCGAGCCACAGAAGCGGAGAATACAAGTAAGAGTACTTTTATGACACAATTTTCTTTTAAATTTGGGGTTTGTGTACTTGCTTCTAGGAGGCAAATTTGAATTTTTCGTTTTTTCAGCTTTTTTTCTTCATATGCTATCAAGATCCTTTAAAAACAAGTTAACGACAACATTATTTTCCAAATTCAGACTCGACTCGAATTATGCTATGTTTCAAGTAAAAAACTTCTTTAAAATAAAGTGTTGAGAAACATGTCCTATTTTTGAACGAGTTTTTACTTTGTAGTCAAGATGCAAAAACACAACAAAGTTAAATACAATTTAATTAATTTTAAAGAATTTTTCTGAATTATGTTATGATACCCATCACTTAATTATAAGGACAATACGACTTCATTGAAAAGTTTATCGACTTTTGGACAAGGAAAGAAACATTATATTAGAGAAATGCGTCTTCTATGCTATGCAAAACTTGCATTCGTATTTTAAGGACATGAAATCTTTGGCCTCACGACAATATCTTTTTCAGTGTAGTGGAGTGTTGCCAAGAAGTTCGATATCTATGGCTTCCTCCCTTTTTACGATTACTTCCAAATCACTTGGTGGCACATTGGGCCATTGCAGAAAATTGATGGTATAATGAAAAAGGAAGACAACCTCACCATTTTGCAGACTCATCTTCCCGACTTTGTTGACAGGAGTGCCTATCCTGAATATGAAGTCGTATTTCAACAGGATGGTGATCCGAAACATAGTGCAAAACATGTTAGTAAAGTAGAAAGTCGGGCGGGCCGACTATATCATACCCTAAACCACCATTACAGAATTAGTAATCATAAGCATTTGTGGGGTAACATATAGGTCTGGGAGATAAACCGCAGTTGAATATTTAAGAAAATTAAGGGGTACATGTCTATGGGTGCTTTGTGTCAATCTGACTATAGCTCATAGTCAATGTTGCCACGGAAAATGTTCGGTTTACCCTACAAGGACAATAAAGTTCCCTACATTCCCATACATTCCCAACCAATTTTGCCCACTATATTTTTCGTTAAATTAAAAAAACAAGTATATACGGCCGTAAGTTCGGCCAGGCCGAAGCTTATGTACCCTCCACCATGGATTGCGTCGAAACTTCTACTGAAGACTGTCATCCACAATCGAATTACTTGGGTTGCGGTAACACTTGCCGATGGCAAGGTATCTTAAAACTTCCTAATTACAAGGTAGTCCATACGTAGTATATATCAAACTAAA
Source organism: Haematobia irritans (assembly GCF_050003625.1). Classification (NCBI taxonomy): domain Eukaryota; kingdom Metazoa; phylum Arthropoda; class Insecta; order Diptera; family Muscidae; genus Haematobia; species Haematobia irritans. The sequence goes on from NC_134400.1 coordinate 51,235,481, forward strand.
AAAGGCCGATTAAATACGTATATAATTAAGTTTAAAGTTTCTATAGAAATCAAATTTTGACAACATTTTCTATAGAAGTAAAATTTGGAAAAAATTTTCTATAGAAATAAAATTTGGAAAAAATTTCTATAGAAATAAAATTTTGACAAAATTTTCTATAGAAATAAAATTTTGACAAAATTTTCTATAGAAATAAAATTTTCTATAGAAATAAAATTTTGACAAAATTTTCCATAGAAATAAAATTTTGACAAAATTTTCTATAGAAATAAAATTTTTACAAAATTTTCTATAGAAATGAAATTTTGACAAAATTTTCTATAGAAATAACATTTTGACAATGTTTTCCATAAAAATAAAATTTTGGTAGATTATTTTTGGCTCGAGTGGCAACCATGAATATGAACCGATATGGACCAATTTTTGTGTGATTGGGGATCGGCTATATATAACTATAAACCGATATGGACCAATTTTGGCATGGATATTAGCGGCCTTATACTAACACCACGTTGCAAATTTCAACCGCATCGGATGAATTGTGCTCCTCCAAGAGGCTCCGGATATCAAATCTGGCGAACGGTTTATATGGGGGCTATATACATTTATGGACCGATATGGACCAATTCTTGCGTGTTTGTTAGAGGCGACATTCTAACACCATATTCCAAATTCCAACCGGATCGGATGAATTTTGCTCCTCCAAGAGGCTCCGGAGGACAAATCTGGGAATCGATTTATATGGGGGCTATATATAATTATGGACCGATATGGACCAATTTTTGCATGGTCATTAGAGAATATATACCAACACCATGAAATTTGCTTCTCTTAGAGGCTCCGCAAACCAAATCGGCGGATCGGTTTATATGGGGGCTATATATAATTATGGACCGATGTGGACCAATTTTTGCATGGTCATTAGAGAACATATACCAATACCATGTACCAAATTTCAGCCGGATCGGATGAAATTTGCTTCTTTTAGAGGCTCCGCAAGCCAAATCGGGGGATCGGTTTATATGGGGGCTATATATAATTATGTACCGATGTGGACGAATTTTTGCATGGTTGTTAGAGACCATATACTAACAATATGTACCAAATTTCAGCCGGATCGGATGAAATTTGGTTCTCTTAGAGGCTCCGCAAGCCAAATCGGGGGATCGGTTTATATGGGGGCTATATGTAATTATAGGCAATTATGGACCAATTTTTGCATGGTTGTTAGAGACCATATACTAACATCATGTACCAAATTTCACCCGCATCGGATGAAATTTGCTTCTCTTAGAGCGATCGCAAGCCAAATTTGGGGGTCCGTTTATATGGGGGCTATACGTAAAAGTGAACCGATATGGACCAATTTTTGCACGGTTGTTAGATACCATATACTAATACCATGTACCAAATTTCAGCCGGATCGGATGAAATTTGCTTCTCTTAGAGAGATCGCAAGCCAAATTTGGGGGTCCGTTTATATGGGGGCTATACGTAAAAGTGGACCGATATGGACCAATTTTTTCATGTTTGTTAGAGACCATATACTAACGCCATGTCCCAAATTTCAGCCGGATCGGATGAAATTTGCTTCTCTTAGAGCAATCGCAAGCCAAATTTGGGGATGCGTTTATATGGGGGCTATACGTAAAAGTGGACCGATATGGCCCATTTGCATTACCATCCGACCTACATCAATAACAACTACTTGTGCCAAGTTTCAAGTCGATAGCTTGTTTCGTTCGGAAGTTAGCGTGATTTCAACAGACGCACGGACGGACGGACATGCTCAGATCGACTCAGAATCTCACCACGACCCAGAATATATATACTTTATGGGGTCTTAGAGCAATATTTCGATGTATTACAAACGGAATGACAAAGTTAATATACCCCCATCCTATGGTGGAGGGTATAAAAATTACGAAACAACAAGTATATACGGCCGTAAGTTCGGCCAGGCCGAAGCTTATGTACCCTCCATCATGGATTGCGTAGAAACTTCTTCTAAACACTGCCATCCACAATCGAATTACTTAAGTTGCGGTAACGCTTGCCGATGGCAAGATATCTTAAAACCTCCTAACACCATCTTCTAAATTGTATGTAAGTCCATACGTGGTATATATTAAATCAAACAAGTATATACGGCCGTAAGTTCGGCCAGGCCGAAGCTTATGTACCCTCCATCATGGATTGCGTAGAAACTTCTTCTAAACACTGCCATCCACAATCGAATTACTTAAGTTGCGGTAACGCTTGCCGATGGCAAGATATCTTCAAACCTCCTAACACCATCTTCTAAATTGTATGTAAGTCCATACGTGGTATATATTAAATCAAAAAAGACCGATCCAATACGTATATAATTCAGTTTGACAAAGTAGACAAAAAATTTTTACAAAATTTTCTACAGAAATAAAATTTTAACAAAATTTTCTATAGAAATAAAATTTTCACAAAATTTTCTATAGAAATAAAAATTTTGACAAAATTTTCTATAGAAAGAAAATTTTGACAAAAATTTCTACAGAAATAAAATTTTAACAAAATTTTCTATAGATATAAACTTTTGACAAAATTTTCTATAGAAATAAAATCTTGGTAGATTATTTTTGGCTCGAGTGGCAACCATGATCATGAACCGAATAAAATTTTAACAAAATTTTCCTAGAAATAAAATTTTGACAAAATTTTCTATAGAAATAAAATTTTGGTAGATTATTTTTGGACCGATATGGACCAATTCTGCCACGGTTGTTTAAGATCATATACTAACACCATGTTCCAAATTACAACCGGATTGGATGAAATTTGCTTCTCTTGGAGACTTCGCAAGCCAAATCTGGGGATCGGTTTATATGGGGGCTACATATAATTATGAAACGATGTGGACAAATTTTGCATGGTTGTTAGAGACCATATACCAACACCATATACGAAATTTCAATCGGATTGGATGAAATATGCTCCCGTTAGAGGCTCCACAAGCCAAATCTGGGGATCGGTTTATATGGGGGCTATATATAATTAAGGACCGATATGAACCAACTTTTGCATGGTTGTTGGAGACCATATACCAACACCATGTACCAAATTTCAGCCGGATCGGATGAAATTTACTTCTCTTTTAGGCTTCGCAAGCCAAATCTGGGGATCGGTTTATATGGGGGCTATATATAATTACGGACCGATGTGGACCAATTTTTGCATGGTTGTTAGAGACCATATACCAACCCCATATACCAAATTTCAGCCGGATCGGATGAAATATGCTTCTGTTAGAGGCTCCACAAGCCAAATCTGAGGGTCCCTTTATATGGGGCTATACGTAAAAGTGGACCGATATGGCCCATTTTCAATACCATCCGACCTACATCGATAACAACTACTTGTGCCAAGTTTCAAGTCGATAGCTTGTTTCGTTCGGAAGTTAGCGTGATTTCAACAGACGGACGGACGGACGGACGGACGGACGGACATGCTCAGATCGACTCAGAATATCACCACGACCCAGAATATATATATTTTATGGGGTCTTAGAGCAATATTTCGATGTGTTACAAACGGAATGACAAAGTTAATATACCCCCATCCTATGGTGGAGGGTATAAAAATTACAAAACAAAAATGGTTCTAAGTACTTTATTATCTTAAAACATGAATATGCAACGTATATAACTTAGAATATAAATTTGTATTACCACCACGGTTGCCACAGTTGGTAGAATTCTACCCAAATTAGTAATCTTTTTTGTTAAATCTCTATAAAAAATAAATTTGGAAAAAGTTTCTATAAAAAAATTTTATGAGAAATTTTTCTATAGAAATAAAATTTTGGCAATTAATTCTATAGAAATAAAATTTTGAGAAAAAATTCCACAGAAATAAAATTTTGAGAAAAATTTTTATATTAATAATATTTTGAAAAAATTTTCTATAGAAATACAATTTTGACAAAATGTTCTATAGAAATAAAATGTTGACAAAATTCTCTACAGGAATAAAGTTTCCACTCATTGTTAAATATCAGGCCTTGCCGGCTTCTAATTTCCTCCTCTAGAGCCACCAAAATATAAAAATTTTTACAAATTGTGTTGAGTGAAAATGTCATACATTGTGGTCCTACGTCCCTACAAGACGCTTAATATTAGAAAAACCCTACATATAGGGAATTTCCCCTACTTCTAGCAACACTGGCTGTGTTGATATTGCGCCTACGGAGTTAGTATGCCACTAATATTGAGCCCATTATTAAAAAAGAGAAAATCGTTAAATTAGTGTGGGTAATAAATACAAATTTGTAAAAATCGAGCAATATTCTTATGTAAGAGCTACAAATACGTATAAGTACGATCGGCTAGTACATCAAAATTTGAGTAACATTGGTTAATAAATAAGAGTACTATGGCCAAATTTGGGAAAATCGAGCGATGCATATATATGGAAGCTATATCTAAATCTGAACCAATTTGCATAATATTTTGCGGATTTTATTAATACCACAAAAGGTTACCTTGTGCAAGATTTGAGTAAGATCAGTTAAGAAATGAGGCCTGTATGGTCAAACATAAGGTTAGTAGGGGCGAATTTTTCAAAATCGGGTGATACATATATGGGAGCTATATCTACATCTGAACCGATTTCGATGAAATTTTGCACATATAGTTAGTACTATAGAGGACTGAATCTAGCAAACTTTTAGTAAGATCGGTTAATAAATAAGGGTTCTATGGCCAAATTTGGGAAAATCGGGCTATACATATATATGGGAGCTATATCTAAATCTGGACCGAGTTCAATGGTTTTTTGCACATATAGTTAGTGCTATAGAAGACTACATTTAGCCAAATTTGGGTAAGATCGGTTGATAAATAAGGGTTTTATGGCCAAATTTAGAAAAATCGGGCGGTACATATATATGGGAGCTATATCTAAATCTGAACCGATTTCGATGATTTTTTGCACATATAGTAAGTGCTATAGAAGACTATATTTAGATAAATTTGGGTAAGATCGGTTGATAAATAACGGTTTTGTGGCCAAATTTGGGAAAATCGGGCGAAACATATATATGAGAGCTATATCTAAATCTGCACCGATTTGGATGAAATTTTTCAGACTTGAAGGGCGATGGAAAATATTACATTTTGCCAAATTTTATGACGATCCGTTTGAAAAAACGCGCAACGTGACCCCTTTTGTCGAAATCGGGCGATACATATATATGGGAGCTATATCTAAATTTGATCCGATTTCTTCCAAATTCAATAGCGTTAGTCCTTGTGCCCAAAAAACTCCCTGTACCAAATTTCATCAAAATCGGTTAATAATTGCGACCGGAATCTTGTGAACAACAAATACATGGACAGACGGACGGACGGACGGACACCAAGCGCTAGATCGACTCAGGAGGTGATTCTGAGTCGATCGGTATATATTTTATGGGGTCTAAAATCAATATTTCTGGTAGGCACATTTTTTGGCCGATCAAACTTATTATACCATGACCACTTTGTGGTTTATACCCTAAATAGTGAAAAAATGGCTTAGTGAGCAAAATATTAGAAGACCTATGGGAACGAGTACAGCTTGAGTGGCAGAATATACCATATGAAACTATACAGGAATTGGTTGAAAGTATGCCAAAACTTATAAATATGGTATCAAAAAATAAAGGGTTATGGACGAAGTACTAGAAAATTTTCCAACTGACACCGGTATAGAAAAGTGCAAAATTGAGTACACGCGAGTTTGTTTTGTTATATATATTTATCTCCTTGAATTCTTTATTTTTATACCCTGCGCCACACTGTGGAACAGGGTATAAGTTAGTGCTATGATTGCAACACCCATATATATATATATATATATATATATATATATATATATATATATATATATATATATATATATATATATATATATATATATATATATATATAAGGCATATTTTCCTTAAAGGAAATAACATTAGTTTTGATTTAAGGAAATCGTCCTTAAATTAACTGAAATATTGTATCTTTAGATTTAAGATAAAAACCCTTAAAATATAGGCTAAGACTTATTTTGAGGATTTTGCATCTTTGGTTTAAAGTTTGTTTTTTGTGCAATTAAGATTTTTTTACTTTGAAGTATCTGCTATAATTTGGATCGGCTGGCCGCTTCTTTGGTTCGGAATCAATACCAAAATGCTTTACTTTCCTTTTTTCTAATAATTTTTTGCGTTCGATAGTTAAATTAACTAAATATCGGGGGGAAAATATACACAAATTAAGCACAAAGATTTACTAAATTCGTATTTCTCACAAAACAGTTCTGCATCCGTCATGAACTTCGTATGGCGCAAACGACATTCTTGCAATTTTGAACTCCATGTTTTCCTTCACACTACAAAATTTCCTTTTTGCAAGTGAAAAAAGTGAATTTGTCGAAAAATATTTACTTATTTTTGTGATATCGGCGTAATGCCAGCGTTTGTAATACTGTTAAAATTTTTAAAAAATAATCTAAATTTTCTAAAATTAACCAAAAGTTTTCTTCCTGATGGGCTCACTGTTTTTTCAGTGTTAAGGGAATATCAAAATCTTTGGATCCAAGTAAACTATTCTGCTCGAAGCATTCATAAATGTAACACTTTTATTGTTTCTGTCCAAATTTACTCTATTAAAGGGGTTCGGTATTGATGGAAACAAATGGTAATCTAATGGTGCACGGACGAAAAAGACTGTCTTGCATGGGTTTCGGTATAAAAATGATTTGTATGCTGTATGCTGCAAGTAAAAAATGGAAGGAACCAATTGGGGTATTAAAAAAAAAATATATATATATATATATATATATATATATATATATATATATATATATATATATATATATATATATATATATATATATATATATATATATATATATATATATATATATATATATATATATATATATATATATATATATATATATATATATATATATATATATATATATATATATATATATATATATATATATATATATATATATATATATATATATATAAACTTTGTCATTTCGTTTGTAGCACATCGAAATATTGTTCTAAGACCCCATAAAGTATATATATTCTGGGTCGTGGTGGAATTTTGAGTCGATCTAGCCACGTCCGCCTGTTGAAATCATTCTAACTTCCGTACGAAATAAGCTATCGAGTTGAAACTTGGCACAAGTAGTTTTACGTATAGCCCCCATATAAACTGACCGCCAGATTTGCGAAGCCTTGTAGAGAAGCAAATTTCATCCGATCCGGTTGAAATTTGATACGTGGTGTAAGTATATGGTCTCTAACAATCATGCAAATATTGGTCCATATAGGTTCATAATTTTATATAGTCCCCCATGTAAACCGACCCCCATATTTCACTTCGGGCTCTCTTATTATCCCGCAAAACTGCATATCGGTTCGTTTCATTGAGCTAAACATGGAATCGGGCAGCACTAAGTGATAAGAGAGAAATTCACCACTCTGGTGATACAATGGACTGAATAGTAAATAAATATAAATGATTGACGAAAATACCATCAATAACAAAACAAATGGATGAAGGTAGATTTAACCAATAAACAAACGTGAGTAATCTCCCACTCGAGAGATATAAGTCATGGCGTTACTTTAACAAGGATAATGTTTTACGAAACAAATTGCACAATAGAAGACTTCCATGTTATTGTCCCAATTTTATTGACAAACCCTGTAATACTCCGATGGCATGTACCTATGATCAAATTTATTTTTAGCATGTACTGTAAATAAATTCGTTCCATCCGGACACTCACGTGTTCACATCCTCTCTGGTATTTTAAATGCAAAAACAAAAAAAAAAAATAATTATTTTTCTATTGTAGGCCACTATGAATAAAGCTACTTCCTTTCTACATAGAGTGTAACAATTTGCCATTCAACTTCAGTTTGATTTTGTATTTTGTAGCAGTTGCTATTATTCACGTGAATTTTAATTCGAGTCGAAATTGAATTCATAGAGTGAATGTCAATACAAGAATAAAATCTGAAATCAAGAGATAAATTCATTAAGTCATGATTGAAGTTACCAGACCGTCACGTTGTTCCTCAAATTACAATTTCGCTTGGCCTACGTAATATATTGCATATATGAAAATTTAGTAAGGATACGAACGGCATTCAAATACAAATACAAATATGGGATTTAGGTCCAATAGGTCATGAACACTGATCGATTTATATGGAGCTATATATAATAAAGGGTGATACGGTCCAAATTTGGTCAATATAAACTTGACGTATTTCTTTCAATTTTGCATTTAAAATACCTGAACACCTCATTTTGAAGGTGTGTGTTGCTCCTAGTTTGATTTTAGAATTCACTCTTCAGTTGTCAAAATGCCGTCCAAGCAAGAAGAGTAGCGTATCAAAATTTTGCTCGCGCATCGCGAAAATCCGAGCTACTCGCACGCAAAGCTGGCAAAATCGCTAAAAGTTGCCAAATCAACCGTTACAAATGCAATTAAGGTGTTTGGGGAACGTTTGTCGACAGCCAGGAAGTCTGGATCGGGGGGAAATCGAAAACCGGAAGCCGCTGAGACGACAAAGAGAGTTGCCGGTAGTTTCAAGCGAAACCCTAACCTCTCTCTCCGAGATGCCGCAAATAAGCTGGGTGTATCGTCTACAACCGTGCATCGAGCCGGACTATCGACTTACAAGAAAATAGTGACTCCAAATCGCGATGATAAACAAAATACGACGGCCAAAGCGCGATCCCGGAGGCTGTACACGACGATGCTGACGAAGTTTCACTGCGTGGTAATGGACGACGAAACCTACGTCAAAGCCGACTACAATCAGCTTCCGGGATAGGAGTTTTATTAGGCAAAAGGAAGGGGAAAGGTAGCAGATATTTTCAAGCACATAAAACTGTCAAAGTTCGCAAAGAAATATCTGGTTTGGCAAGCCATCTGTACCTGTGGCTTGAAAAGCAGCATTTTCATAGCTTCCGGGACTGTCAACCAAGAAATTTACGTGAAAGAGTGTTTGAATAAACGTCTGCTGCCTTTCCTGAAGAAACACGGTTGTTCCGTACTGTTTTGGCAGGATTTGGCATCTTGCCATTACGGTAAAAAGGCCATGGAGTGGTACGCCACCAACAACGTTCAGGTGGTTCCCAAGGACCAGAACCTCCCAACACGCCAGAGCTCCTCCTAATTGAGAAATACTGGGCTATTGTCAAGCGGAACCTAAAGAAGACCAAAAAAAACTGCTAAGGACGAGCAGCAGTTCAAGGCAAACTGGCTTTCTGCGGCGAAGAAGGTGGACAAGGTGGCTGTACAAAATCTGATGGCAGGTGTCAAGCGTGAGGCCCGGCAATTCGGATTTGGAAAAGCGAAAGCCTAACTGAATATATTTCCTGAATTTTATACTAATTGAACTTGAAAAAGAAATTTAATTTGATTTTTTAAATAAACGATTTCACCGATTTACACGCGTTTTCCCTTGACCAAATTTTGACCGTATCAACCTTTATATTGGACTGATATGGACCAATTACATGGTTGTTACTACATCACGTAACAATTACAACCGGATCGGATGAAACTTTCTGCGCCAAGAACTTTTGGAGATCAAGTCTGGATATCGATAGCTATATTTGTAAGGCGTGATAATAACAGAGATACAAACAGACTGGCATCGTTAGATCGCCTTACAATTTCACTCCGATCAAGTATATATATAGCATCAGAATCGGTATTTCGATATCTTACAAACGGAATGGCAAACTTATTATACCACCCAAACTATATATACCGAGTGATAGTGGGTACACAAAGTACTTAGATATTATTAAGCTGTCCAAAAAATTACTTAATGCCCCTGAGAACCTCTCTTCTAATACGTCAGTCAGTCACTGAACCTCATTATCCAGCATTTGTTGAAATTTTTGAGAGACACAAACTCTAGGGTCTTGCATGCATTTGAAATTACTTCTGACAGCAAACCAAAAAAGTGCTTACATCATTTTCGATTGTTTCAGATGGACTGGCAGTCTGACAGTCTGGCAGGCTGGCTAGTAAACAAACATTTCGAAAACAATCCAAATTTGAATCCAGATCTCAAGTGATGCATGGAATATTTTTCAATATGGTCATAAATAATTTACAATATCAATTTGAAAGTGTGTAAATATCTCAAGTGGATTTTAGAGCAGCATCTCAGACACACTCGTCCATATTCGTACAACAATAAAAAAAGAATTATGGATGTGGATACAAAAAAATGAAAGATAAATCCATCTCTCCAGAAACCCATTGGCAGCTAGCGTAAAGGCCCTCATGGAGATAAATTTATAAACATAAAACAAAATAATTAATATTCTTTATTAATGTATTTATGGTGGCTGATACTAGAAAAACCAACAACAACAACATCAGCAACAAATCAAGTGGTTAGATTTCTTTTTGTTGTTGTTTTAATTCAATTAAAAAACAACGATAATTGCTGAAATGGCAATTTAGATTAGAAACCATAATTTTGATTCGTTGATTATTTACACAGTTAATTTTAGAGCACTTTCGATTCAAGTGGCGATTTATACGAAAACATCTCGTTTAAATGCTGTATGCTTTGATTTTTTTTAATAAAAATTATTCAAATATTTCAAGGGTAAAAGTCATTTGCATGCCACGAAAATGTTTAATGTTTTTTACCCCCATTAATAAATCTTAAAAACTACTATGTTATCAGGGATAAATTTGACGACCAGAAATATTGGTTCTGGACTCCACATAATAGAAATATACCGTTCTGGATATGCAAGTCGGATTCATAGTCCGTAAATCCAAAAGCTTTTTGCAAGGTACAGCTCGTCCGATTAAACGGAATTTCAAAAAAATTGTGCATGGCATTTTTTTATAACGCAAAGTAGCACTAAAGATAATGACAATTTTTCTGAATGCTTAAAGCCAAGTTGGTCTTAGTCAAAAAATTTTTGTTTTCATGTAAAGATGCCCATTTTTAGCCCGAATCATTTAGCTGTGTGATTTTTTTATTTTTTTACAGCCAAGTTGGTCTTAGTCAAAAAATTTTGGTTTTCATGTAAAGATGCCCATTTTTAGCCCGAATCATTTAGCTGTGTGAATTTTTTTGCAGTGCACTTAATTTTTAGAAAAAAAATTTAGGAATAATTAAAGGAGAAAGAAAAGGAAAAATTCAAAATCATGTTTAGGAGTTTAATCGGCGACCGAGGCGCAGCGACATATGGGTAATAGGATTGCGATATCTACACTGAAAAAAGTAAACTGTTTTATAGGAAGAATAAATTCCTCGCGCGAAAATTGAACTAAATTGTACTCCACATTTTGAGATTTCCATAAATATAAATATACTAAATAAATATACTACACCTTCAAAAAAAATTTCTTCTGTAACATATACTCCCAAACACATTTTGCTTCAAGCATATAAATTTTTGGGTATTGCCCAAACATTTATATATTTGATTTCTTCCAATATATAATATGTTTGAAAGCATATTGGTCTAAACAATATAATATGTTTGGGTGGTCTAAGTTCCAAACATTATGTATTTTCCATCCAAATTCAATAATGTTGTCTTCCAAAAAACTATATGTTATTATTCGAAACATTTTGAACCCACAAATAAAGGGTGATTCTTTTGAGGTTAGGATTTTCATGCATTAGTATTTGACAGATCACGTGGGATTTCAGACATGGTGTCAAAGAGAAAGATGCTCAGTATGCTTTGACATTTCATCATGAATAGACTTACTAACGAGCCACAACGTCGAATTTTCAGTGAATGGGCCCTAGAAAAGTTGGCAGAAAATCCGCTTTTTTATCGACAAATTTTGTTCAGCGATGAGGCTCATTTCTGGTTGAATGGCTACGTAAATAAGCAAAATTGCCGCATTTGGAGTGAAGAGCAACCAGAAGCCGTTCAAGAACTGCCCATGCATCCCGAAAAATGCACTGTTTGGTGTGGTTTGTACGCTGGTGGAATCATTGGACCGTATTTTTTCAAAGATGCTGTTGGACGCAACGTTACGGTGAATGGCGATCGCTATCTTTTCGATGCTAACAAACTTTTTGTTGCCAAAAATGGAAGAACTGAACTTGGTTGACATGTGGTTTCAACAAGATGGCGCTACATGCCACACAGCTCGCGATTCTATGGCCATTTTGAGGGAAAACTTCGGAGAACAATTCATCTCAAGAAATGGACCGGTAAGTTGGCCACCAAGATCATGCGATTTGACGCCTTTAGACTATTTTTTGTGGGGCTACGTCAAGTCTAAAGTCTACAGAAATAAGCCAGCAACTATTCCAGCTTTGGAAGACAACATTTCCGAAGAAATTCGGGCTATTCCGGCCGAAATGCTCGAAAAAGTTGCCCAAAATTGGACTTTCCGAATGGACCACCTAAGACGCAGCCGCGGTCAACATTTAAATGAAATTATCTTCAAAAAGTAAATGTCATGGACCAATCTAACGTTTCAAATAAAGAACCGATGAGATTTTTCAAATTTTATGCGTTTTTTTTTTAAAAGTTATCAAGCTCTTAACAAATCACCCTTTATTATATGCTTAGAAGAATTTTCTCCCAAAGAAGATTGTGCTCAAATTTTTTTTCTGCCTAATTGTATATTCCCTCACATTTTTCTGACTTCCATGAGTTTTTTTAGTTCTTAGCACCTTTTTCTGTAATACAAACATTGTAGAAGAAATTATTAAATTGTATAATTTTTTTAAATTTTTCCTTTTGCCGGACGGGGATTCGAACAGCGGACCACACAGTTTGTAAGCCAGCACACTAACCACTGGGCTACGTAGCTGTTATGGTCATCAAGGGATAATTATCGTTATAAGTCACATTTATGTAGCATAGCTTGCGGCGCCCACGAGCCGATGCAAACATAACATTGTTTAACAACATAATATTGTTAAACATACATTTGTTGGCGACGTGGAGCAGTGGTTGGTACGTCCGCCTTGCATGCCAAGGATCCTGGGTTCGATCCCTGCTTCGACCGACTCCATTTTGTTTTTACATATAATTTTTTACGTATATTCCAAATACGTTCGGAATATCCCGAAAAGGTGTTCAACATAACATACTACTATATTAACTTTTTACTACGAAACTGTAAAGTTTGTCTTATAAAAGACTTAAATTCAGAACAGAACAGTGCTTGATATAAACGAAATGGACTGATTTCAAATCATATATTATTTTTTATTGCAAAAATAAAAAAATTGGAACAAAAAAGGGTTTTGAACACAAGTTTGAAATTTTCGAAGAAATTCAAAAAACTCTTACAAAGGACGAATGTGAAGTCGAGTAATATATAAATATTTTTCCATCGAATCCTAAAGTTAACGATAACCATTCAAAAGCACATTATATTTAAATTCGAAACAATAATTTTACAACCAACACATACATTTATTTAGGTGTGAACAATTGTTTGCTTTCTTTAATAATTTATTCTAAAGAAAATAAACTTATTCAATTGTTGCTTTGGATCCCCATCAAGTTATAATACAATTTGCCTAAAAAAGTTATAATGTTATTCTGGTTTTACCGATGCGAGTTTTGCCGTTAAAATGAGAAATAATTTTAGTGGCAAAACTCAAACTCAATGTCCGCTTTTATTTTCGAAAGTATCCGTCAACTCCTCTTGGACTACTTATTAATAAAGAGGAACTAAACTTTGTTTTTATAGATCTTACTGTTTAATTTTTCACTGTTTCCCAATGTTTTCCTTTTACTGTAACAACTCTAAAAAGAGTACACTGAAAAAAATATTGTCGTGTGGCCAAAGATTTTATGTCCTTAACATAAGAATACAAATCTTGCTTAGCTTAGACGACGCATTTCTCTAATATAAAGTTTTTTTTCCATGTTCAAAAGTCGATAAACTTTTCAATGAAGTCGTGTTGTCCTTATAATTAAGTGATTTGACTTGAAAATGGGTATCATAACATGAAAGAACAAATTTTGAACTAAGGTCAACTTGACTTTAATAATTCAGAAAAAATCTTTAAAACTAATGAAATTGTCTTTAAATTTGTTGCATTTTTGCATCTTGACTACAAAGCAAAAATCGTTAAAAAAATAGGACATGTTTTTCAACACTTTATTTTAAAGACGTTTTTACTTGAAACATAGCACAATTTCTACTGTTTGTTTTTAACGGACTTTTTATAGCATATGAAAAGAGCTGAAAAAGCGAAAAAATAAAATTTGCTTCATAGAGTCAAATACACAAAACCCACATTTAAAAGAGAATTGTGTCTTAAAAGTATCCTTACTTGAATTCTCGGCTTCATTGGCTCGGAATCAATACCAAATTTTAAAATAGAGACTCAATCTTTGGAACCGGGCATGCTATTTTTCAGTGTATAGTGCCATTTCGTTAGTTTTTATGAAGATCCCTTTAATTACCTTTGTTTGCATATTTTGACTTACTCCTCCTACACTTAAAAAAAAGTGAACTCTCTATTTCACTAAAGCCAATTTAACTTTATTTTAGTTCATAGAAATATTATGTTTGGAGAAAGTTTTCTTTACTCTAATACTTTTTTGTGTACGTTAGTAAAATTAACTAAACCCGAGGAAGAAAATATACTCAAATGAAGCATAAAGATTAACTAAATTCGTAGTTCAGAATTTCTTTAAATTTGTAAATTTTACCAAAAATGCGTCCATCGTGAACTTCGTATGTCACTAAAGACATTCTTACCAAGTTCCTCCAAGTTTTTTCTTCAAACTACAAAATTTTCTTTAACAAGTGAAAAAACTTAGTTAGGTCTAATAAATTTTCTTGTATTTGTCGAAAAATATTTACTATTAAACATTTGCGAAAATGATAAACAAAATTCATGCTTTTTTTTAAATGTCTTTTCTCTTGGTTCCGAATGAATTTTCTCTCCGAATACTCATTTTAATCTTTTTACTTAAGCATATACAATTTTTGGCGGTCTTATATCACAACATACATATGTTTACTCCAAATTTGTAAATTTATACTTGTTTATATTCACACATAGTATTTTTCCAATCTTTAATGGAATTTTCTTTGTATATATATAGTTTTAAGGCGCCAATTGGTTACTTTCATTATTTTACTTCCAGCATACACTTTATGTCTCTCTTTCTAAACACATATATGTTTATAGTCTATTTCTAAATTAACATATGTTTGCATCCAAGCATATTATATTTACAAACATTTTATGTCCCAAACATAATATGTTCTAACATATTAACATATATGTCCCAAACATATTATGCTAGTTTATGAACATTATATGCTTGCACTTAAAAATATTGTGTTTAAAAATTTGAGTTCCAAACATATAATTTTTACACCCAAACATAAGAAAAACAGTCTTTTTCGTCCGTGTAGCACAATTTACCAAATTTCAACAGAATCGGATGAATTTTGCATCTCCAAGAGGCTCCGGACTTCAAATCTGGGATCGGTTTACCATATATGGGCGCTATATATTATTTTGGACCGATATGTATAAAAGTTTGCATGGTTAGAGATCATATATCAACACCACGTACCAAATTTCATCCAGATCGAATGAAATTTGCTTCTCTGAGGAGCTCCGCAAGCAAAATCTGGGGGTCGGTTTATATGGAAGCTGTACGTAAAAGTGGTCCGATATGGCCCATTTGCAATACCATACGACCTACATCAATAACAACTACTTGTGCCAAGTTTAAAGTCGATATCTTTTTTCGTTCAGAAGTTAGCGTGATTTCTAGAGACGGAAGCACGTGGCTGGATCGACTCAGAATTTCACCACGATCCAGAATATATTATATTTCGTCTTAGAGCAATATTTCGATGTGTTACAAACGATGTGGAGGGTAGAAAACTTTTAATCAAAAGAATATCCTGTGTAGTTTAAATGAAGAACATCTTTGGGAGGACATTTTTGGAAGTGATTTTAAAGTTGTGCCCTTAGAACAACTTCCAAAAATTTTTGCTGCACCCAGAAAAAAGTGACCACTTCTTTAAGTTAAAATTAACTCGTTGTGAAGAAATTTGAACTTCGTATAGCGCCAAAGACATTTTTATTTGTTTGAACGATGTGATTTTCGTAGAAATTAGGTAGAATGCATTCCATATATTAGTTAACATTTTCCTATATTTATGTACCACTATTCTACTGAATGAAAGAATTTAACTGAATTGAATTCATATATGGAATGAATTTATTGAACTTTTTTCATTTATATGGACAAATCTTACATATTTGTGGTAAACCTTGTACTTCAAAATTAGAACTGCTTACCTTCGTTTTTAAATACAGCTTTATTTATTTATATAGGCATTTTTTCTTCAATAAAAGACATGTTTTATTAATATATTAAATATATTTATTAAGGATTAACAGCATCGACTGGCCTTGAAATATTAGTTTATTATTCCACTATTTCCAATTTCCATGTAAATCACCATCTGTAAAACGTAATGCTTTTCTTCTTCTTGTTCCTTTCAATTTGAATAAGATGCTGCGTAACGATTTTGTCCTCCTTTTACAATTTCAATACCTATACAAATTTAAACAAGTATATACGGCCGTAAGATCGGCCAGGCCGAATCTTATGTACCCTCCACCATGAATTGCGTAGAAACATCTACGAAAGACTGTCATCCACAAAATTCAATTCACATGGTTGTTAAATATCATATACTACCACCATGTACCAAATTTCAACCAGATCGGATGAATTTTGCTTCTCCAAAAGGCACCGGAGGTCAAATCTGGGGATCGGTTTATATGGGAGCTATATATTATTATGGACTGATAGGAACCAATTCCTGCATGGTTTTTGGATACCCTATACTAACCACACATACACTCAAAAAAAAGTGAACTCTCTATTTCACTAAAGCCAATTTAACTTTATTTTAGTTCATGGAATTATTATGTTTAGAGAAAGTTTCCTTTACTCTAATAATTTTTTGTTTACGTTAGTTAAATTAACTAAAACCGAGGAAAAAAATAAACTGAAATGAAGCATAATGATTAACTAAATTCGTACCTTCCACAAAATAGTTCAGAATTTCTTTAAATTTGTAAATTTTACCAAAAATGCGTCCATCATGAACTTCGTATATCACTAAAGACATTCTTGCAATTTTGAACTCCAAGTTTTTCCTTCAAACTACAAAATTTTCTTTAACAAGTGAAAAAACTTAGTTATGTCTAATAAATTTTCTTGAATTTGTCGAAAAATACTTACTTATTTTTATGACATCGGCGTGATGCCAACGTTTGTAATACTGTTTAGTTAAAATTTTCTACAAATATTCAAAATTTTCTAAAATTAACCGAAACTTTTCTTCCTGGTGGGTTCACTGTTTTTTCAGTGTACCAAATTTCAACCGAATGGGAAGAATTTTGCTCTTCCAAGGGGCTCCGGAGGTCAAATCTGGGGATCGGTTTATATGGGGCCTATATATAATTATGGACCGATATCGACCAATTTTTGCATGGGTGTTTGAGGCCATATATTAACATCACGTACCAAATTTCAACTGAATCAGATAAATTTTGGTCTTCCAAGAGGCTCCGGAGGACAAATCAGGGGTTCGGTTTATATGGGGGCTATATATAATTATGGACCGATATGGACCAATTTTTGCATGGTTGTTAGAGACCATGTACCAAATTTCAGCCGGATCGAATGAAATTTGCTTCTCTTAGAGGCTCCGCAAGCCAAATCGGGGGATCGGTTTATATGGGGGCTATATATAATTATGAACCGATATGGACCAATTTTTGCATGGTTCTTAGAGACCATATACTAACACCACGTACCAAATTTCAGCCGGATCGGATGAAAATTGTTTCTCGTAGAGGCTCTGCAAGCCAAATTTGGGGGTCCGTTTATATGGGGGCTAAACGTAAAAGTGGACCGATATGGCCCATTTGCAATACCATCTGACCTATATCAATAACAACTACTTGTGCCAAGTTTCAAGTCGATAGCTTGTTTCGTTCGGAAGTTTGCGTGATTTCAACAGACGGACGGACGGACGGACATGCTCAGATCGACTCAGAATTTCACCACGATGGGGTGAAATTCTTAGAGCAATATTTCGATGTATTACAAACGGAATGACAAAGTTAATATACCCCCCATCCTATGGTGGAGGGTATAAAAATCATAAACCAATTTTTTCACAAAAGGTTAGAGTCACTGTATGAATGTTACCTGATAATTGAAGATTCCAAAATGAAGACGAATGAAGGGGTTGTTATTCTGTTGCTGTTTTCTTTCTTTATACATCAAAACGAACTTCGATAGACTTACAGTTTGTTATTTATGTTCAATAATTTTGAAAAAAAGAAAAATTTTCTCACTAATTTAAAATAACAAATATTTTATTTGTTATTTATTATATTATTTTACTATATTATTTTTTAACAATGCCTCCGTATACCATAACAACGCGATTCCAACTAAAAAAACAACCCACGCGCAAACATATGGATTACATCGATGACAGGTATCGATTACAGGTAGATAAAAGAAATATAGGAACATTTCCTATATTCTAACAAGTGTGTTTCCTTAAGTTTTGAAAGGATTGAATACTTCTTAGTACGAATGAACTATAATATTTTTCTATGCCAAGTGTTATTCGTAAGTATGATAAGCTTTCTATAATATAGGAAGTCAGAATTATCATTTTATAAGAAATTTTACTAAATTTGAGGAAACTTGGTTTTAGTTCGGTTTTTGTTTATTTTTATGAATACTTTGTTATCAGTGAATAAAATTTTCTTGTTCAGTAATAAATTCTTATACCCAGCGAAGAAAACAGTATTAGTAAAATTCCATGCCTTATTCTAGTTAATGAACTATTCCTAACTGCTTTCAGTTTAGGATTTTTTTTTACTGAAACAAGTAAATTTTATTATTTCACATAGAAATTTAATTTAATGGAAATAAAATGGCTAAACTAAATTGATAAACATTTTTTTCTTTAGTTTCGAAGGCACTTTTATCTGGGTGTGGGTTTGTTTAGCTTAAAAGAATAATTCTAACAAAAAATTAAAATTTGTTTGGCCTACAATTTCGTTTCCCAGAAACATAAATTGAAATTTCGCGGTGCTCGGATAATATTTAATGCATTCCCTAAATATATTTATCTTTCAAGTCTTCATATCTAGACCTTATTTCAATTCACAAAAACACGTATCTCAGATTATAATTTTTATACCCTCCACCATAGGATGGGGGTATATTAACTTTGTCATTCCGTTTGTAACACATCGAAATATTGCTCTAAGACCCCATAAAGTATATATATTCTGGGTCGTGGTGATATTCTGAGTCGATCTGAGCATGTCCGTCCGTCCGTCTGTTGAAATCACGCTAACTTCCGAACGAAACAAGCTATCGATTTGAAACTTGGCACAAGTAGTTGTTATTGATGTAGGTCGGCTGGTATTGCAAATGTGCCATATCGGTCGACTTTTACGTATAGCCCCCATATAAACGGACCCCCAAATTTGGCTTGCGATTGCTCTAAGAGAAGCAAATTTCATCCGATCTTGCTAAAATTTGGTACATGGTGTTAGCATATGGTCTCTAACAACCATGCAAAAATTGGTCCATATCGGTCCACTTTTACGTATAGCCCCCATATAAACGGACCCCCAAATTTGGCTTGCGATCGCTCTAAGAGAATCAAATTTCATCCGATCCGGCTGAAATTTGGTACATGGTGTTAGTATATGGTCTCTAATAACCATGCAAAAATTGGTCCACATCGGTCCATAATTATATATAGCCCCCATATAAACCGATCCCCCGATTTGGCTTGCGGAGCCTCTAAGAGAAGAATATTTCATCCGATCTGGCTGAAATTTGGTATATGGTCTTAGTATATGGTCTCTAACAACCATGCAAAAATTGGTCCACATCGGTCCATAATTATATATAGTCCCCATATAAACCGTTCCTCAGATTTGATCTCCGGAGCCTCTCGGAGGAGCAACATTCATCCGATCCGGTTGAAATTTGCAACGTGGTGTTAGTATAAGGCCGCTAATATCCATGCCAAAATTGGTCCATATCGGTCTATAGTTATATATAGCCGATCCCCAATCACACAAAAATTGGTTCATATCGGTTCATATTCATGGTTGCCACTCGAGCCAAACATAATCTACAAAATTTTATTTTTATGGAAAACAAAAAATTTTATTTTTATAGAACATTTTGTCAAAATTTTATTTCTATAGAAAATTTTGTAAAAATTTTATTTCTATAGAAAATTTTGTCAAAATTTTATTTTTATAGAAAATTTTGTCAAAATTTTATTTCTATAGAAATTTTTTTCCAAATTTTATTTCTATAGAAAATTTTTCCAAATTTTACTTCTATAGAAAATGTTGTCAAAATTTTATTTTGTCAAAATTTTACTTCTATAGAAACTTTAAACTTAATTATATACGTATTTAATCGGCCTACTACGTATGGACTACCTTGTAATTTAGAATACGATGTTAGAAAGTTTTAAGATACCCTGCCATCTGCAAGTGTTACCGCAACCCAAGTAATTCGATTGTGGATGACAGTCTTCAGTAGAAGTTTCTACGCAATCCATGGTGGAGGGTACATAAGCTTCGGCCTGGCCGAACTTACGGCCGTATATACTTGTTTTTTTTTTTTCGCCCGTCCCTTAAAAATTCAAGATTTTTTTACGGTAAATAAAGGTTTTTTATACCCTCCACCATAGGATGGGGGGTATATTAACTTTGTCATTCTGTTTGTAACACATCGAAATCTTGCTCTAAGACCCCATAAAGTATATATATTCTGGGTCGTGGTGAAATTCTGACTCGATTTGAGCATGTCCGTCTGTTGAAATCACGCTAACTTCCGAACGAAACAAGCTATCGACTTGAAGCTTGGCATAAGTAGTTGTTATTGATGTAGGTCGGATGGTATTGCAAATGGGCCATATCGGACCACTTTTACGTATAGCCCCCATATAAACCGACCCCCAGATTTGGCTTGCAGAGCTTCTTGGAGGAGCAAAATTCATCCGATCCGGTTGAAATTTGGTATGAGGTGTTAGAATATGGTCTATAAAAACCATGCAAAAATTGGTCCATATCGGTCCATAATTATATGTAGACCCCATATAAACCAATCCTCAGATTTGAACTCCGGAGCCTCTTGGAAGAGCAAATTTAATTTGATCCGGTTAAAATTTGGTACACCACGTACGCCACGTTAGTATATGGTATCTAACAACCGTGCAAAAATTGGTCCATATCGGTCCATAATTATATATAGCCCCCATATAAATCGATCCCAAGATTTGACCTCCGGAACCTCTTGGAGGAGCAAAATTCATCCGATTCGGTTGAAATTTGGTACATTACGCTAGTATATGGCCGCTAACAGCCATACAAACATTGGTCCATATCGGTCTATAGTTATATATAGCCAATGACCAATCACACAAAAATTGGTCCATATCGCCAAAACTAATCTACCAAAATTTTATTTATATAGAAAATTTTGTCAACATTTTATTACTATAGTAAGTTTTATCAATATTTTATTTCAGTAGAAAATTTTGTTAACATTTTATTTCTGTAGAAAATTTTGTCAACATTTTATTTCTATAGAAAATTTTGTCAAAATTTTATTTCTATAGATAATGTTGTCAAAATTTTATTTTTATAGAATATTTTGTCGAACTGAATTATATACGTATTTAATCGGTCTTTCTTTTGTTTAATATATCTCCCGTATGGACTAACTTTCAATTTAGAAGACGGTGCTAAGGATTTTTAAAGATACGTTGCCATCGGCAAGTGTTACCTCAACCCAAGCAATTCGATTGTGGATGACAGTCTTTAGTAGAAGTTTCTACGCAATCCATGGTGGAGGGTACATAAGATTCGGCCTGGCCGAACTTACGGCCGTATATACTTGTTCATATTAGAGTTGTATCATAATAGTAATGTTCGAATTCAAGCATATCGATGTCTACAGTCCAAAGTACGCTAAGTCTAAAACATGATTTTCATGATTTTCAGGTACAGATGGCTTGCCAAACCAGATATTTCTTTGCGAACTTTGACAGTTTTATGTGCTTGAAAATATCTGCTACCTTTCCCCTTCCTTTTGCCGTATAAAACTCTTGTCCCGAAAGCTGCTTGTAGTCGGCTTTGATGTAGGTTTCGTCGTCCATTACCACGCAGTCAAACTTCGTCAGCATCGTCGTGTACAGCCTCCGGGATCGCGCTTTGGCCGTCGTATTTTGTTTATCATCGCGATTTGGAGTCACTACCTTCTTGTAAGTCGATAGTCCGGCTCGTTTTTTGGCTCGATGCACGGTTGTAGACGATACACCCAGCTTATTTGCGGCATCTCGGAGAGAGAGGTTAGGGTTTCGCTGGAAACTACCGGCAACTCTCTTTGTCATCTCAGCGGCTTCCGGTTTTCGATGTCCCCCCGATCCAGACTTCCTGGCTGTCGACAAACGTTCCCCAAACACTTTAATTACATTTGTAACGGTTGATTTGGCAACTTTTAGCGCTTTTTCCAGCTTTGCGTGCGAGTAGCTCGGATTTTCGCGATGCGCGAGCAAAATTTTGATACGCTGCTCTTCTTGCTTGGACGGCATTTTGACAACTGAAGAGTGAATTCCAAAATCAAAATAGAAGCAACATTCTACACACACACACCTTCAAAATGAGGGGTGTTCAGGTTTTTTAAATGCAAAATTGAAAGAAGTACGTCAAGTTTATATTGACCAAATTTTGACCGTATCACCCTTTATAAACACAAAATCTTTGGAACCAGGCCAGGTTTTTTCTTTAGTGAAAGACCGGTTGTTAGTAGAATGCTACATCCAATCCATCGTGGTTCTCAATCGAACTTTTGGCTGTATATACTTCCCAAAATAATATTTCTCTGGCCACATAGTGCTATGCGCGCTTTGATTTTTCTTCTACCAGTCCTTAAGCAATATATTACGAATAAAAAAAAACTGTTTGTTTTTGTGGGTTTTTATATTAAAACGCATTATTGTGCAACATATGTTAGACTTAAGGCATCATCAGTAGGTAGAATCCACATCCATTTAGAAAATACAATGAAGATGAATTTCCATTTAATAAAATGCAAAATCATCTTTATTATGAGGATTTCCATGCGCACCATGCCATCACCCACTTGAGTGTCGAGGGAATATAAGGTAATCGTTATTGGCATTCAAATTAAGCGTGTTTGTTCATTCCATTGTAATTGTTTTGCATTTAAAAGCAAATCCTAGGCAACACCTAGGGTTGCCTGTAAGCCGAGAATCTTACCACTCACTCCGTTCCACTTGAATCAATGTGTGGGTCATGTTTTATTAATTGTGTACGCGTGGCCATATGACAACAGATGCATGCATCCAGGCATAGGAGAAAATTTGTATGTCATGCTAAAGTTGTTCCATCTATTAAAGCCTCTATTAAAACAAAGCTTCACTATTGTGGAGGCATTACTATTTCATCGACCAACACCAGTGATCGATTCTATGGAAAATTTAGTTGATAACTCCAATATAGTGTCAGCATTTGTCTTCATTTCCATGCGTGTAGATATTTGTAATTCTATCTGGGGGCAAGTTGTGCTTAACTTGAATTTTAATTTATCTTTTTTTCTGGCTGTATATTTTAAGATACAACCAGAAAAAATTCTTACGTCTTAAAACGTTGGCCGAATTCTATGAAATCAAGTTTGTTGCATTTACAACATCATAACGCTCTTTCTAAAAATAATTCTTTCCGGAAAGTTTTTAGTACTTCTGAGTAATCTGCAGTCAAAATTGAAAATCAAATTTTAACCAAAAATTCAAAAAACTGCAGATTGGAAGTTGAATAATATTTACCATAAATGAGAGTAATGTTGGTAAAAAAACTGTGTAGTGTAAAAATATCTCTATTCTCTATTATCTACTACAATCAAATTGTTTATTTGTAAATAAAAACTTAGTTCAATGCGCACTGTACTTTTTAAAATATCAACACTATTTTTTCAAAAAAACACATAATTTTTTTTTTTTTTAAATGTGGTATGCAGATGTTCTTTTTTTACCATTTTGCATATTATATATATTTTTCGGAGGAATCGGTGATCTTGTGCATTTAAGGGTTAAGCTCGAAGACAAAATTCGCATTACTCCACGCTATAGTACTCTCTCTTTATTTTCTTAAGTAATACATTTACAAATCAATACAATGCATTTTACGATAACATATTTAGGTATCTTAAGATATAAAGAATAATGTAGTTGTAAGAATACATGACATTGACCTATGGTCGTTAGTCATTAAGCTTGTTTCTTTATGTGAACGTAAGTTATTTAAAAAGTAAATTCATGTAAAAGTTGTTCTCTGTATTGGATACAAGTTCTAATATAATAAGCTAAATCTTTCCAAGCAATTAAGAGGCCATCTAAAGCCTAAATTAGATCATTTTCAGTAAGCAAAACCTTTTTAAAATACATGTGTCTGAATTCCTTTAATGCAGGACAATGGCCTAGGAAATGTTGTAAGTTTTCAGTTTCAAGCATATTGCACATAGAACATTGACGGTTTACGGTCTGTGGAAATATGTTGCCATTCAATTGAATTAGGTCACTTCTAGCTTTGAAGATCCACATAATTTCTTCCTGAGAGAGATGCTCATTTATATAAAACTGGGCGCTTGCAGGATTCAATTTTTTATAAAACCTTTGACTTTCTCTTGCTTGCCTATTACACTTGTTAAGATATTCTATTCGCATATTTTGCAGCAAAAGTTCACTTCTCCACATCCAGTCAGATTTCGTATTTATCTCCATTCTCCCAACATCGTGTTTCAACATTAAGTTATTTATGGCTTCTGCCCAAAATATTCCGCTTTGCAATATTTTTTTTGCAAGTTGGTGAGGAAGTCGTTTTTCATTATAGTCAAAAATAATTCGAGACAAATATTTCATATGTGTTCCCAAGGTAAATATGTGGCCATTTTCTACACCAGTTTCCAGCATTAGTACATATGTGGGCGTACATTTTGGCAATCTTAAAATTTTTTTCAAAAAGTATAGAACAAGTCTGTCGACTTCCCCAAAGTTGGAGTAACCCCAAACTTGCGACCCGTAACTTTGTATCGCTCTGCAAACCGCCAAAAATAATTTCCATTTAGAGTTTACTGATACATTGGGCTTATTTAGAAAACTTTCCAATGTGCAATTAATGCTATTCTTTGCAGCTTGATTTCTAGCTACGACGTGTTTGGTGAAGGATAGTTTCGGCGTCAAAGTCAACCCAAGGTAGCAGTATTCAGATGTGACCTTAATTTGTTCGCCTTTATAATACCACTGTTCATATTTTGATATTTTACCACCCTTCCTGAATACCATAATTTGGGATTTACTCATATTAACCTCCATATTCCACAAATTACAATATTCTTCCAGTCTATTAATCATCCGTTGAAGTACATTAACATCATTCGCCAGCAGGACAATGTCATCAGCATAAAGCAAAAGACGTATATTTAAACCTTCCACGTTTGTGCCGCCTCCAAGCCATTCATAAAGATCATCTAGGTACAGAGCAAATAAAAGTGGTGAAAGTAGGCAGCCTTGCTTCACTCCTGTTTTTGTGGAAAATTCTTCTGACAGTTCTGTGCCTGTCCACACAGAAAATATGGTCTTTTCATACACCCTTTCGATAAATCGGACTATTTTTGTCGATACACCAATGTTATGTAGCTTATACATCATTGCACTTCGAGATACCTTATCAAAGGCAGCTTTGAAGTCGACAAAGAATGCATACGTCTTCATTTTTCTATTCCAGTTTAGGTGAATGACCGACGTTAGTGAGAAAATATTGTCAGATGTGGAGTAATTTCTACGAAAACCTGCTTGAAATTCGTTTAATTTGTCGTGTTTCTCAACCCAATCTGTTAATCTCTGTGAAACAATTCCCATCATAACTTTGGGAAGACAATTCATAAACGAAATTCCACGGTAATTACTTGGTTGTGATTTATCACCTTTCTTGAATATAGGGTATATAATGCTCTTGCAGAATGAATTGTCTACTTCCCCATTCTCAAGTATATAATTACAAGATATCGCAATTTGCAATAGGAGCTCATCCGGGGCATATTTGTAAAATTCGTATGGTACACGGTCTTCTCCAGGAGCCTTATTAACTTTAGTCTTAGCAAGCGCTTCCTTAACTTCACGGAGCGTTATTTCTCCATCCAAATCTTCATCAAATAGAAGCATGTGTGCATAATGAAAATCTGGTGCCAACAGGGGTTGGTTAAGTAACTGAAAAAAGTGATGTTTCAAGTCTTCCATAGGCACCTCTATGTTATTTATTGCATCCTCATTTCGTATTTCCCTTACAATTTTCCACCAGTCTTTGGAATCTCGCACATTATCGATTTTCCTTTCGATATTGGACTGGTATTTCGCTTTCGATTTGATACATATATCCTTATATTTGCGATTTAGATTTAAGTACCTAGACCTATTGTCCAATGTGCTTTCCCTTTGATATTTTCTTAGACTTTTGAAAGATGCTTCTCTGGCTTTGTAGCAGTTGAAATCAAACCATTTTTGTTTTTTTGCGAATCTGGTATGTTGTGCAGAGCAAAGATTATTTGCTTCTCTTATGATTCCCGCAATAGTTCCAAAATTAAGTGCTAAGGGTTGTCTTGTAGTTAAGTGGTCTTCCAAAGCTTCCCGTATTATGGCGTTGTATTGATTAATTTTGTTTTGGTTCCACTGTAATTTCGGTAGCAAAACATTTCTATTTGAGCTACTGGTCCGATTGAAGACCATGGCTAAGGAAATCGGCATATGATCTGACCATGTTTGGCTATCTACTTTAAACGTGTCGATATGTGCGAGTAATTCTTGAGACAGTGCACAAATATCATTGACAGAGTGCCCAGCTGTACTAATGTAAGTAAACTCACCATTTTCGTCTCCCTTCGTCATATCATTTGCAATAACTAAGCCATTTTCGTAGCACAGTTGTATAAAATCTCTGCCCCTAGAGTTCGTCTCTACATCTTTCGATTTCCTTTCCGGTAAGCCAGCGTGGAATTTGGATTTAAAGATCTCGTCAATGTCCTTTTGTAGTGTGCCAACTCGTATGTTTAAATCTCCAATCACAATGGGGTTTTTTATATCATTATCGTTAAACAGGTTTTCTAAATTCATAAAATCTTCTTTCCAGGTAGCACCTCTCATGTATAATGGGATCAATGTAAAGTTTAACATGTCCACAGTAATATTGACAATGTTCATATGGCTCTTCTTTACAAAAAAGTAGTGCACACCTTTATTTCTTAATGACTTTTTTATGCCAATAAGGCATCCACCAATTCCTCGCCCAAATCGAGCAGTTCTTACGGCCGGCTCCCAGTAGGTATCAAATTCGCCAAAGTATCTTTTAAATATTTCGGTTTTTTCTATGTTTACGTGTGTTTCTAAAAGTGCAAATATGTCGAAACTGTTTATATATTTAAAAAAATCAGCATACAAAAGTTTATTCTCTAGGCCATGTGTGTTATAACTTAAGATTTTTAAACAGTAACTGTCTATAAAGGTATTACTTTTACATAAATTGCTTACATTCAGTTTTTTTTCAAAATGTTTTCAAACAAAATGTTGTAATCAATGTTAATATTATCAGATTTATTACCATATAATTCTCTTAATGCCTCTCTTGCTTCATTTTGCCCACATCTCAGTTCGTGTTTGCTGGACCAGGTCATCCATTTTGTACCGATTTTTATTGCATCGTTCTTAACGAATATTTTGTGTGTTTTATCTATTGCTAGTTATTCGCATTATATAATCAGAATTCAAAATTGTAAGGAAATGTCAATGTATGAAACATTTTCACAGAATTCTCCGTTATGATATAGATACATATATCATAATCTGATATCATAACCAGTTTAACCAATAACCTTGTGAATTGTCTATTTGAATCGAAAAATATATGGGGCCTACTTCACCAACATATTACATTACAGGAAAATTACATAAAATTTGCGGTGTCTCGAAACCCATGAATGGAGGTTTATTTGGAGGCTGTACTAAAACATGCACCTTTTTTATACCCTCCACCACAGGATAGGGATATATTAACTTTGTCATTCCGTTTGTAACACATCGA
The DNA here is from genome assembly GCF_050003625.1 of Haematobia irritans. NCBI lineage: Eukaryota > Metazoa > Arthropoda > Insecta > Diptera > Muscidae > Haematobia > Haematobia irritans. Next base: position 51,263,745 of record NC_134400.1, read on the forward strand.
AGGACTGACCCCATAAAGTATATATATTCTGGGTCGTGGTGAATTCTGAGTCGATCTAAGCATGTCAGTCCGTTCGTTCGTCTGTTGAAATACGCAAACTTCCGAACGAAACAAGCTATCGACTTGAAACTTGCCATACGTAGTTATTATTGATGTAGGTCGGATGGTATTGCAAATGGGCCATATTGGACTACTTTTACGTATAGCCACCATATAAACCGACCTCCAGATATGGCTTGCGGAGCCTCTTAGAAAAGTAAATTTCATCCGATCCGGATGAAATTTGGTACGTGGTGTTAGTATATGGTCTCTAACAACCATGTAAAAATTGGTCCATAATTATATATAGCCCCCATATAAACCGATCCCGAGATTTGACCTCCGGAGCATCTTGGAGGAGCAAAATTCACCCGATCCGGTTGAAATTTGGTACGTGGTGTTAGTATAAGGTCCCTAACAACCGTGCAAACATTGGCCCATATCGGTCCATAATTAGATATAGCCCCCATATAAACCGTTCCCAAGATTTGGCTTCCGGAGCCTCTTGGAGGTTCCGATACGGACGGTTCATAGTCATGGTTGTCACCCGAGCCCAAATTAATCTACCAAAATTTTATTTCTACAGAATTAGAGCTGTAGCCAGACGGTTGTTAAAAATTATCAAGAGTACATATTCTTTATAAAATCGGAAATCGATATTAGTATGTGTTACAAACGGAATGACAAACTGATTATACCCACAACACCATCCTATGGTGGCGAATACACACTGGTAGAAAAAATGCGATACGTGGCCATTACCGTTTTATTAATAGGTTGACTTAATTTAATAGGTTGACTTAATTTACCATTTAATTTTGATACCTTTTTATATCTAATCATTACCATCCGGTATTATTATGGTATTAACTGTCAAACGATAACGATATGTAGCCGTTGCTGAAAACTAGTTGGTCACCCTCTTAGTTTGTGTTTTCACATAATGCAAACGACAATGTTTGTAGGAAAAATAACTACGACCAAAGAAAATAATTGTGTGAATATAGCGAAGTAGAGGTAAGTATAGTTTTTTTTTTCATTCTTTCATTAGATTTCTTTCATTAGATTTAGAAGTGGCATGCACAATCCTTCCCCGCTAGACAAATTGATGGTTGCGGTGCCTGCGATGGGACATAACCCAATTGGTAGAAAAACTTTTCATATAAAAACAAGTAAGTAAAGTCTGAAGTCGGGCGGGGCCGACTATATTATACCCTTCACCCCTATGTAGGCCAAAATTTGTGTTACGATCTCAACCACTTCACATTTGCTGGAAGCTATATGAAGGAGACAATTTTTTTACTTCTACAAAATCTCTAGAATTAATATATAAATCGGCTAACGCTATCCAGTTAATTGGAGGAAACTTCCATTGAAAATGGGTCTAAAATGTGTAACAGTCTACCATATTTCCCCAACTCTGATGTACGTATATATGGGAGCTATATAATCTGAACCAATTTTGACTAAATTTGACATGTACAGTTAGAATAAAAATTCTGCTATCTATGCGAAATTTCACGTAAATGGGAGTATAACTTTGGCCCCCTGGTCATATGAGTGCAAATCGGACGGAAGGTATATATATGGGAACCATATCTAAATCTGAACCGATTTCAACCAAATGTGGCACAATTACCGATACTACTAAACGTACTCCTTGTGCGAAATTAGAAGCAAATCACGGATTTTGAGGCCATATAAGTTCAAATCGGACGAAAGATATATATGGGAGCTATATCCAAATCTGAATCGATTTTGACCATATTTGTGCACATACAATAGTATCGTTAAAAGTACCGCTTGTGCAAAATTTGAAGTAAGTCAGGGCAAAACTCTGGCTTTTGAGACCACGTAAGTCCACATCGGGCGAAAGATATATATGTGAGCTATATCTAAATCTGAACCGATTTTAACAAAAATTGACACACTTAACGATACTACTAAACGTACCCCTTGTACAAAATTTGAAGCAAATCACGGCAAAACTCTGGGTTTTGTGGTCATATAAGTTCAAATCGGACGAAAGATATATATGGGAGCTATATCTAATTTAAACCGATTTCAATCAAATTTACCAAGCATTGGTAGAATGTTAATTCTACCCTCTGTGCAAAATTTCACAAAGATCGGTAGTAAACTTTGGCCTCTGTGGTTATATGAGTCTAAATCGGACGAAAGATATATATGGCAGCTATATCTAAATCTTAACCGATTTGGCTGATATTTTGCAAGCTTTTCGAGATTCATAAAATATTTGGATGTACGGTGTTTCAAGAAAATCGGTTAATAAACACGCTAACTATGACCAAATCGGAGATAAATATATATGGCAGCTATATCTAAATCTGAACCGATTTTTTCCAAAACCAATAGCGATTGTCTCTGTCCCAAGAAACGGCCCTATGCCAAATTTGAGGACGATCGGACTTAAATTGCGAGCTGTGCTTTGTGCACAAAATTACATATGCAGACAGACGGACGGACAGACAGACGGACATCGCTAAATCGACTCAGAATTTAATTCTAAGGCGATCGGTATACTAAACGATGGGTCTCAGACTTTTCCTTCTTGGCGTTACATACAAATGCACAAACTTATTATACCCTGTACCACAGTAGTGGTGAAGGGTATAATTATGAGGTGTGTACATATGATATGTATTAAATGCATTAAAACAGTATAATTCATTAAAGAAAAAGTATTTGTTACGTGTGTTTTATTAATTTAAATATGTATTACAGCAATAAATACCGCGTTTGTGATAAACCGAATACCGTTTTGGTATTATTTGGTAATACCGCACTGTTTATACATCAATACCTTCATGGTATAAATATTAATACCGCTTAGGTATTATTTTCAATAGCATATTGGTGCTTTCATAATACCGTATGGTATTTTCATGCTTTGTGTACCGCCTGTACCGTTCGCTATTGATATTGTACCATACGGGATTGGCTAACTATCAATAACGCGCGGTATCCATTTGAGCCCGTATGGTAATAATTTTTCTATGGGTGTAAGAACATGTTCATAGGCGAATATCGCTTAATAATCCCTGACCTGTGAAATAGCACAATGTTAGTAAAAAATGTATGTAAGGTCGCATATAATGTGTCCTTTGGCATGGAAAACTCAAATATAAATGAGAGAGTTGTGTCTTAAAGACAACCTTCCTTCAATTCTCCGCTTCTGTCGTTCGGAATTAATACCAAAATCATTAGTGCAAAGACAACAGCATTGTGTTTTTCAATGTAGGATTCGGTCTTTGCGAACTTTCGGCCGTATATATGTACTTGTTTCTGTTTATTGGTGTAAAACTCGCTTGGAAAGTAATAATTACCAAACCCCCAATCTTATGTTGTAGGGTATAAAAACATTCAATTTTGAGTGTACTACCTTCACCTATGGCCTAAGCATTGTAACGATGATTGGGCCTTTTTTGCAGTCGATAACTAAATAGAACAATGTGTAACATTACATTGCATGTTGTAATTTTTACTTTTTTAATTGAAATACGCGCCTGAAGAACAAAACAAAGAAGACGGACGAATAAGAACGGGAATAGTGATGTAATCGAAGAATGGCATTACTGCCACATTGCATTCACTACACACATATTTAAGAGGCATTAATAATGAATGTATCTTTTGAAATTAATTGCATTTTTATGGAACATAGACACATGGTGAGAACGCAAACGATACCTCTAATCGTACATGCTACGACAAAGTAGTGAAATGACTGTAAATTGTAAAGCATTTAGTTAACATTAAACAATTAAATGTAATCTTACCATTATAAAAAACGTTCTGGTCAATCCGGCAACTTTTGTGGGAACTTAAGACGAGAAAGTGCTCAAGTTAATAGTGGAATAATTCCAATGGTTTCTCCCATGATAGCTCAATTACTTTAAATGTTCTTCTATATATATATATATATATATATATATATATATATATATATATATATATATATATATATATATATATATATATATATATATATATATATATATATATATATATATATATATATATATATATATATATATATATATATATATATATATATTATATATATATATATATATATATATATATATATATATATATATATATATATATATATATATATATATATATATATATATATATATATATATATATATATATATATATATATATAGAGTGTTTGAATAAACGATCAAGGCAAACTGGCTTTCTGCGGCGAAGAAGGTGGCTGTACAAAATCTGATGGCAGGTGTCAAGCGTGAGGCTCGGCAATTCGGATTTGGAAAAGCGAAAGCCTAACTGAATATTTTTCCTGAATTTTATACTAATTGATCTTGAAAAAGAAATTTAATTAACTAACTCAAAATATATATATATATATATATATATATATATATATATATATATATATATATATATATATATATATATATATATATATATATATATATATATATATATATATATATATATATATATATATATAAATGAAAAGGTAATTGAACTTCAATTCAATAACTATTTTTCGGTGGCCATGACCTGGTTGACTTCAGTTACAAAACTTAACTCAGTAAAATTTTATTTATGACGAAAAAAGGAATAAAATGAACGGTATTTATATATGGTGAGAGCAAAAGTTAATGAAAAGAAAATATAATTTTTCCTGAATTTTATACTAATTGATCTTGAAAAAGAAATTTAATTAACTAACTCAAAATATATATATATATATATATATATATATATATATATATATATATATATATATATATATATATATATATATATATATATATATATATATATATATATATATATATATATATATATATATATATATATATATATATATATATATATATATATATATATATATATATATATATATATATATATATATATATATATATATATAATATATATATATATATATATATATATATATATATATATATATATATATATATATATATATATATATATATATATATATATATATATATATATATATATATATATATATATATATATATATATATAGATATATATATATATATATATATATATATATATATATATATATATATATATATATATATATATATATATAGAATTAGCATTGTAGCTATACGTGCCAAATTTGGTTGAAATCGGTTCAGATTTAGATATAGCTCCCATATATAGCTTTCGCCCGATTTACACTCATATGACCACAGAGGCCAATTTTTAACTCCGATTTAGTTGAAATTTTGCACAGGGAGTAGAATTAGCATTGTAGCTATACGTGCCAAATTTGGCTGAAATCGGTTCAGATTTATGTATAGCTCCCATATATATGTTTTCCTGATTTCGAGAAAAATGGTCAAAATACCAACATTTTCCTTGTTACATCGCCACTGCTTAGTCGAAAAGTTGTAAAAATGACTCTAATTTTCCTAAACTTCTAATACGTATATATCGAGCTATAAATCATAAATAAACTTTTGCGAAGTTTCCTTAAAATTGCTTCAGATTTAAGCATATTTATACCCATATTTATACCCTTCACCACTACTGTGGTACAGGGTATAATAAGTTTGTACATTTGTATGTAACGCCATCGTTTAGTATACCGATCGTCTTAGAATTAAATTCTGAGTCGATTTAGTGATGTCCGTCTGTCTGTATATGTAATTTTGTGCACAAAGCACAGCTCGCAATTTAAGTC